>NC_041392.1:142696564-142741754 GCF_002162155.2 Triticum dicoccoides
GAAGAAGAGCATTAACCGCCTTATGGGGGGGCCACGAGGGTCAGGAGCGCGCCCAGGAGGGTGGGGCGCGCCCCCTGCCTCGTGCCTCCCTCGAGCACCGTCTCGCGTTGATTTTCTTCCCTTATTCTCCAAATATTCCAAAAATATTCCCTGTCCGTTTTTATCCCGTTTGGATTCCGTTTGATATGGGTTTTCTATGAAACATAAAACATGCAACAAACAGGAACTGGCACTGGGCACTGGATCAATATGTTAGTCCCAAAAATAGTATAAAAAGTTGCCAAAAGTATATGAAAGTTGTAGAATATTGGCATAGAACAATCAAAAATTATAGATATGATGAAGACGTATCAATGGCTTCCTCTCTCTCGTTTGATTCTCAATACAACGGTCTCTTGGAGATCCATATGATGTAACTCTTTTGCGGTGGGTTTGTTGGGATCCGATGAACTTTGAGTTTATGATCAGATCTATGTCTTTTTATCCATGAAAGTTATTTGAGTTTCTTTGATCTCTTTTGTGCATGATTGCTTATAGCCTCGTATTTCTTCTCCGATATTTGGGTTTTGTTTGGCCAACTTGATATATTTATCTTGCAATGAGAAGAGGTGCTTTGTAGTGGGTTCGATCTTACGGTGCTTGATCCCAGTGACAGAAGGGGAACCGACACGTATGTATGTTGGTACTAAGGATAAAACGATGGGGTCTATTTCTACATAAATAGATCTTGTCTACATCATGTCATCATTCTTATTGCATTACTCCGTTTCTCCATGAACTTAATACACTAGATGCATGCTGGATAGCGGTCGATGTGTGGAGTAATAGTAGTAGATGCAGGCAGGAGTCGGTCTACTAATTTTGGACGTGATGCCTATATTGAAGGAAATATGCCCTAGAGGCAATAATAAAGTTATTATTTATTTCCTTATAATCATGATAAATGTTTATTATTCATGCTAGAATTGTATTTACCGGAAACATAATACATGTGTGAATACATAGACAAACAAAGTGTCACTAGTATGCCTCTACTTGACTAGCTCGTTAATCAAAGATGGTTATGTTTCCTAACCATGAACAATGAGTTGTTATTTGATTAACGAGGTCACATCATTAGCAGAATGATCTGATTGACATGACCCATTCCATTAGCTTAGCACCCGATCGTTTAGTATGTTGCTATTGCTTTCTTCATGACTTATACATGTTCCTATGACTATGAGATTATGCAACTCCCGTTTACCGGAGGAACACTTTGGGTACTACCAAACGTCACAACGTAACTGGGTGATTATAAAGGAGTACTACAGGTGTCTCCAATGGTCGATGTTGGGTTGGCGTATTTCGAGATTAGGATTTGTCACTCCGATTGTCGGAGAGGTATCTCTGGGCCCTCTCGGTAATACACATCACATAAGCCTTGCAAGCACTACAACTAATATGTTAGTTGTGATATGATGTATTACGGAACGAGTAAAGAGACTTGCCAGTAACGAGATTGAACTAGGTATTGGATACCGACGATCGAATCTCGGGCAAGTAACATACCGATGACAAAGGGAACAACGTATGTTGTTATGCGGTCTGACCGATAAAGATCTTCGTAGAATATGTAGGAGCCAATATGGGCATCCAGGTCCCGCTATTGGTTATTGACCGGAGACGTGTCTCGGTCATGTCTACATTGTTCTCGAACCCGTAGAGTCCGCACGCTTAAGGTTACGATGACAGTTATATTATGAGTTTATGCATTTTGATGTACCGAAGGTTGTTCGGAGTCCCGGATGTGATCACGGACATGACGAGGAGTCTCGAAATGGTCGAGACGTAAAGATTGATATATTGGAAGCCTATATTTGGATATTGGAAGTGTTCCGGGTGAAATCGGGATTTTACCGGAATACCGGGTGGGTTACCGGAACCCCCCGGGAGCTATTTGGGCCATAGTGGGCCTTAGTGGAAAAGAGAAGGGGCTGCCCTAGATGGGCTGCGCCCCCCCCCCTTCCCCTAGTCCTATTAGGACTAGGAGAGGTGGCCGGCCCCCTCCTCCTCTTTTCCCCTCCGAGGAATCCTAGTTGGACTAGGATTGGAGGGGGAATCCTACTCCTAGAGGGAGTAGGACTCTCCTGCGCCTCCCCCCCTTGGCCGGCCAGCCTCCCCTCCTCTCCTCCTTTATATACGGAGGCAGGGGCACCTCTAAACACACAAGTTGACACAAGTTGATCCACGTGATCTATTCCTTAGCCGTGTGCGGTGCCCCCTACCACCATATTCCTCGATAATACTGTAGCGGAGTTTAGGCGAAGCCCTGCTGCTGTAGTTCATCAAGATCGTCACCACGCCGTCGTGCTGACGAAACTCTTCCCCGACACTTTGCTGGATCGGAGTCCGGGGATCGTCATCGAGCTGAACGTGTGCTCGAACTCGGAGGTGTCGTAGTTTCGGTGCTTGATCGGTTGGATCGAGAAGACGTACGACTACTTCCTCTACGTCGTGTCATCGCTTCCGCAGTCGGTCTGTGTTGGGTACGTAGACAATACTCTCCCCTCGTTGCTATGCATCACATGATCTTGCGTGTGCGTAGGAAATTTTTTGAAATTACTACGAAACCCAACAATGGTATCAGAGCCTAGGTTATTTATGTTGATGTTATATGCACGAGTAGAACACAAGTGAGTTGTGGGCGATACAAGTCATACTGCCTACCAGCATGTCATACTTTGGTTCGGCGGTATTGTTGGACGAGACGACCCGGACCAACCTTACGCGTACGCTTACGCGAGACCGGTTCCCTCGACGTGCTTTGCACAGAGATGGCTTGCGGGCGACTGTCTCTCCAACTTTAGTTGAACCAAGTATGGCTACGCCCGGTCCTTGAGAAGGTTAAAACGGAGTCTATTTGACAAACTATCGTTGTGGTTTTGATGCGTAGGTGAGATTGGTTCTTACTTAAGCCCGTAGCAGCCACGTAAAACATGCAATAACAAAGTAGAGGACGTCTAACTTGTTTTTGCAGGGCATGTTGTGATGTGATATGGTCAAGGCATGATGCTGAATTTTATTGTATGAGATGATCATGTTTTGTAACCGAGTTATCAGCAACTGGCAGGAGCCATATGGTTGTCGCTTTATTGTATGCAATGCAATCGCGATGTAATGCTTTACTTTATTACTAAACGGTAGTGATAGTCGTGGAAGCATAAGATTGGCGAGACGACAACGATGCTACGATGGAGATCAAGGTGTCGCGCCGGTGACGATGGTGATCATGACGGTGCTTCGGAGATGGAGATCACAAGCACAAGATGATGATGGCCATATCATATCACTTATATTGATTGCATGTGATGTTTATCCTTTTATGCATCTTATCTTGCTTTGATTGACGGTAGCATTATAAGATGATCTCTCACTAAATTATCAAGAAGTGTTCTCCCTGAGTATGCACCGTTGCCAAAGTTCGTCGTGCCCAGACACCACGTGATGATCGGGTGTGATAAGCTCTACGTCCATCTACAACGGGTACAAGCCAGTTTTGCACACGCAGAATACTCAGGTTAAACTTGACGAGCCTAGCATATGCAGATATGGCCTCGGAACACGGAGACCGAAAGGTCGAGCGTGAATCATATAGTAGATATGATCAACATAATGATGTTCACCGATGAAACTACTCCATCTCACGTGATGATCGGACATGGTTTAGTTGATTTGGATCACGTGATCACTTAGAGGATTAGAGGGATGTCTATCTAAGTGGGAGTTCTTAAGTAATATGATTAAATTGAACTTAAATTTATCATGAACTTAGTCCTGGTAGTATTTTGCAAATCATGTTGTAGATCAATAGCTCGCGTTGTTGCTTCCCTGTGTTTATTTTGACATGTTTCTAGAGAAAATTGTGTTGAAAAATGTTAGTAGCAATGTTGCGGATTTGATCCGTGATCTGAGGTTAAATCCTCATTGCTGCACAGAAGAATTATGTCCTTAATGCAACGCTAGGTGACGGACCTATTGCAGGAGCAAATGCAGACGTTATGAACGTTTGGCTAGCTCAATATGATGACTACTTGATAGTTTAAGTGCACCATGCTTAACGGCTTAGAATCGGGACTTCAAAGACGTTTTGAATGTCATGGACCATATGAGATGTTCCAGGAGTTGAAGCTAATATTTCAAGCAAATACCCGAGTTGAGAGATATGAAGTCTCCAACAAGTTCTATAGCTAAAAGATGGAGGAGAATCGCTCAACTAGTGAGCATGTGCTCAGATTGTCTGAGTACTACAATCGCTTGAATCAAGTGGGAGTTAATCTTCCAGATAAGATAGTGATTGACAGAATTCTCTAGTCATCATCACCAAGTTAGTAGAACTTCGTGATGAACTATGACATGCAAGGGATAACGGAAACGATTCCCAAGCTCTTCGTAATGCGGAAATTGACGAAGGTAGAAATCGAGAAAAACATCAAGTGTTGATGGTAGACAAGACCACTAGTTTCAAGAAAAGGGGCAGAAGGAAGAAGGGGAACTTCAAGAAGAACAGCAAGCAAGTTGCTGCTCAAGTGAAGAAGCCCAAGTCTGATCCTAAGCCTGAGACTAAGTGTTTCTACTGCAAAGGGACTGGTCACTGGAAGCGGATCTACCCCAAGTGATTGGCGGATAAGAAGGATGGCAAAGTGAACATAAGTATATTTGATATACATGTTATTGATGTGTACTTTACTAGTGTTTATCGCAAACCCTCAGTATTTGATACTAGTTCAGTTGCTAAGATTAGTAACTCGAAACGGGAGTTGCAGAATAAACAGAGACTAGTTAAGGGTGAAGTGACGATGTGTGTTGGAAGTGGTTCCAAGATTGATATGATCATCGTCACACACTCCCTATACTTTCGGGATTAGTGTTGAACCTAAATAAGTGTTATTTGGTGTTTGCGTTGAGCATGAATATGATTTGATCATGTTTATTGTAATACGATTATTCATTTAAGTAAGAGAATAAATTGTTGTTCTGTTTACATGAATAGAACCTTATATGGTTAGACACCCAATGAAAATAGTTTGTTGGATCTCGATCGTAGTGATACACATAATCATAATATTGAAACCAAAAGATGCAAAGTTAATAATGATAAGTGCAACTTGTTTGTAGCACTGCCGTTTAGGTCATATTGGTGTAAAGCGCATGAAGAAACTCCATACTGATGGAATTTTGGAATCACTTGATTATGAATCACTTGATGCTTGCGAACTGTGCCTTTTGGGCAAGATGACTAAAACTCCGTTCTCCGGAACAATGGAACGAGCTACTGACTTATTGGAAATAATACATACCGATGTATGCGATCCAATGAGTGCTGATGCTCGTGGCAAGCATCATTGTTTTCTGACCTTCACAAGATGATTTGAGCAGATATGGGTATATCTACTTGATGAAACATAAGTCTGAAATAGTTGAAAGGTTCAAAGAATTTCAGAGTGAAGTGGAAAAATCATCGTAACAAGAAAATAAAGTTTCTGCGATCTGATCGCGGAGACAAATATTTGAGTTACGAGTTTGGTCTTCAATTAAAACAATGTGGAATAGTTTCACAGCTCACGCCACCTGGAACACCACATCGTTATGGTGTGTCCGAACTTCGTAACCGCACTTTATTTGATATGGTGCGATCTATGATATCTCTTTACCACTATCGTTTTGGGGTTATGCATTAGAGACAGCTGCATTCACGTTTTAAAATAGGGCACCATCTAAATCCGTTGAGACGACACTGTATGAACTATGGTTTAGCAGTAAACCTAAGCTGTTGTTTCTTAAAGTTTGGGGCTGCGATGCTTATGTGAAAAAGTTTCATCCTGATAAGCTCGAACCCAAATCGGAGAAGTGCGTCTTCATAGAATACCCAAAGGAAATTGTTGGGTACACCTTCTATCACAGATCCGAAGACAAGACATTCGTTGCTAAAATGGATCCTTTCCAGAGAAGGAGTTTCTCTCGAAAGAAGTGAGTGGGAGGAGAGTAGAACTTGATGAGGTAATTATACCTTCTCCCTTATTGGAAAGTAGTTCATCACAGAAATCAGTTCCAGTGATTCCTACACCAATAAGTGAGGAAGTTAATGATGATGATCATCAAACTTCAGATCAAGTTACTACCAAACCTCGTAGGTCTTCCAGAGTAAGATCCGCACCAGAGTGGTACGGTAATCATGTTCTGGAAGTCATGTTACTAGACCATGATGAACCTACGAACTATGAGGAAGCAATGATGAGCCCAAATTCCACGAAATGGCTTGAGGCCATGAAATCTGAGATATGATCCATGTATGAGAACAAAGTGTAGAATTTGATTGACTTGCCCGATGATCGGTGAGTCATTAAGAATAAATGGATCTTCAAGAGGAAGACGGACGTTGATAGTAGCGTTACTATCTACAAAGCTAGACTTGTCGAAAAAGGTTTTTGACAAAGTTCAAGGTGTTGAATACGATGAGATTTTCTTACTCGTATCGATGCTTAAAAGTCTGTCCGAATCATGTTAGCAATTGCCGCATTTTATGATTATGAAATTTGGCAGATGGATGTCAAAACTGCATTCCTGAATGGATTTCTGGAAGAAGAGTTGTATATGATGCAACCGGAAGGTTTTGTCGATCCAAAGGGAGCTAACAAAGTGTGCAAGCTCCAGCGATCCATTTATGGACTGGTGCAAGAATCTCGGAGTTGGAATATATGCTTTGATAAGTTGATCAAAGCATATAGTTTTTGCACAGACTTACGGTGAAGCCTGTATTTACAAGAAAGTGAGTGGGAGCACTACAACATTTCTGATAAGTATATGTGAATGACATATTGTTGACCGGAAATAATGTAGAATTATTCTGCAAAGCATGAAAGGATACTTGAATAAAAGTTTTTCAAAGAAAGACCTTGGTGAAGCTACTTACACATTGAGCATCAAGATCTATATAGATAGATGAAGACGCTTGATAAGATTTTTCAATGAATACATACCTTGATAAATTTTTGAAATAGTTCAAAATGGAACAGTCAAAGAAGGAGTTCTTGCCTGTGTTGCAAGGTGTGAAGTTGAGTAAGACTCAAAGCCCGACCACGGCAGAAAATAGAAAGAGAATGAAAGTCATTCCCTATGCCTCAGTCATAGGTTCTATAAAGTATGCCATGCTGTATACCAGATCTATTGTATGCCATACCACTGAGTTTGGCAAGGGAGTACAATAGTGATCTAGGAGTAGATCACTGGAGAGCGGTCAAAATTGTCCTTAGTGGAATAAGGATATGTTTCTCGATTATGGAAAAAGGTTCGTCATAAAGGGTTACGCCGATGCAAGTTTGACACTAATCTAGATGACTCTAAGTCTCGATCTAGATACATATTGAAAGTGGGAGCAATTAGCTAGAGTAGCTCCATGCAGAGCATTGTTGACATAGAAATTTGCAAAATACATGAGGATCTGAATGTGGCAGACCCGTTGACTAAGATTCTCTCACAAGCAAAACATGATCACACCTTAGTACTCCTTGGGTGTTAATCACATAGCGATGTGAACTAGATTACTGAATCTAGTAAACCCTTTGGGTGTTGGTCACATAGCGATGTGAACTATGGGTGTTAATCACATGGTGATGTGAACTATTGCTGTTAAATCACATGGCGATGTGAACTAGATTATTGACTCTAGTGCAAGTGGGAGACTGAAGGAAATATGCCCTAGAGGCAATAATAAAGTTATTATTTATTTCCTTATAATCATGATAAATGTTTATTATTCATGCTAGAATTGTATTAACCGGAAACATAATACATGTGTGAATACATAGACAAACAAAGTGTCACTAGTATGCCTCTACTTGACTAGCTCGTTAATCAAAGATGGTTATGTTTCCTGACCATGAACAATGAGTTGTTATTTGATTAACGAGGTCACATCATTAATTGAATGATCTGATTGACATGACCCATTCCATTAGCTTAGCACACGATCGTTTAGTATGTTGCTATTGCTTTCTTCATGACTTATACATGTTCCTATGACTATGAGATTATGCAGCTCCCGTTTGCCGGAGGAACACCTTGGGTGCTACCAAACGTCACAACGTAACTGGGTGATTATAAAGGAGCATTACAGGTGTCTCCAAAGGTAGATGTTGGGTTGGCGTATTTCGAGATTAGGATTTGTCACTCCGATTGTCGGAGAGGTATCTCTGGGGCCCTCTCGGTAATACACATCACATAATCCTTGCAAGCATTACAACTAATATGTTAGTTGTGAGATGATGTATTACGGAACGAGTAAAGAGACTTGCCAGTAACGAGATTGAACTAGGTATTGGATACCGACGATCGAATCTCGGGCAAGTAACATACCGATGACAAAGGGAACAACGTATGTTGTTATGCGGTCTGACCGATAAAGATCTTCGTAGAATATGTAGGAGCCAATATGGGCATCCAGGTCCCGCTATTGGTTATTGACCGGAGACGTGTCTCGGTCATGTCTACATTGTTCTCGAACCCGTAGGGTCCGCACGCTTAAGGTTACGATGACAGTTATATTATGAGTTTATGCATTTTGATGTACCGAAGGTTGTTCGGAGTCCCGGATGTGATCACGGACATGACGAGGAGTCTCGAAGTGGTCGAGACGTAAAGATTGATATATTGGAAGCCTATATTTGGATATCGGAAGTGTTCCAGGTGAAATCGGGATTTTACCGGAATACCGGGTGGGTTACCGGAACCCCCCGGGAGCTATTTGGGCCATAGTGGGCCTTAGTGGAAAAGAGAAGGGGCTGCCCTAGATGGGCTGCGCCCCCCCCCCTTCCCCTAGTCCTATTAGGACTAAGAGAGGTGGCCGGCCCCCTCCTCCTCTTTTCCCCTCCGAGGAATCCTAGTTGGACTAGGATTGGAGGGGGAATCCTACTCCCAGAGGGAGTAGGACTCTCCTGCGCCTCCCCCCCTTGGCCGGCCAGCCTCCCCTCCTCTCCTCCTTTATATACGGAGGCAGGGGCACCTCTAAACACACAAGTTGACACAAGTTGATCCACGTGATCTATTCCTTAGCCGTGTGCGGTGCCCCCTACCACCATATTCCTCGATAATACTGTAGCGGAGTTTAGGTGAAGCCCTGCTGCTGTAGTTCATCAAGATCGTCACCACGCCGTCGTGCTGACGAAACTCTTCCCCGACACTTTGCTGGATCGGAGTCCGGGGATCGTCATCGAGCTGAACGTGTGCTCGAACTCGGAGGTGCCGTAGTTTCGGTGCTTGATCGGTTGGATCGAGAAGACGTACGACTACTTCCTCTACGTCGTGTCATCGCTTCCGCAGTCGGTCTGCGTTGGGTACGTAGACAATACTCTCCCCTCGTTGCTATGCATCACATGATCTTGCGTGTGCGTAGGAAATTTTTTGAAATTACTACGAAACCCAACATATATAATGATCATTGCCTGGATATTGTCATGATTATTTGAAGTTCTATCAATTTCTCAACAGTAATTCTTTTATCCACCGTTTGTTATTTTTCTCGAGAGAAGCCACTAGTGAAACCTACGGCCCCCGGATCTCTTTCTCATATTTTTTGCATTTGCGATCTATTTTATTTGCTTCTTATTTTTAGATCTATTAAACCAAAAATAAAAAAACACCTTGCTGCAATTTATTTTATTTGGCGTTCGATCTATCAATATTTACAACTCTCTCACGTCCGTTCGCCAAATTGTGGCACCGTTACCCGAAAGGGATTGACAACTCCTTTTACACGTCAGGTTGTGAGTATGTAACACCCCCAGTGGTTAGCTACAGTAACCTCACCCTAATGATGCCATGTCACTAGGCTAGCTAAGCTAAATTCCCACTTGATAAAAATCAAAGCCATTTTCAAATTAAATTAAAGTCAAATAAATTATTTCTTCGAACAGTAAAACTAAAATGTTCACCTTATTATAAAAATTTCCCTGATCATTCTTATGTTGAAACCAACATTATTTGACTCGCCTAGTAAAACCTAGAGATTTATTATGTGGTCCAACAGAAAATTAGTTGACCTTTTCAATTTTTAAATATTTGAACAAGTCCCTTTTGGGTCCAAACTTTTTGTGTGGCGGTAGGATAAAACCTGGTTTATGTGCCAAGTTTCAACTACAACTAAAATCTTTTGCTACTAAAAGAAAATACCAAATAGTAAATAAAATATAAAATATTAAAAAGGAAAATGGGGAAAGGGCACTGTGCCCTTGGCCCATTTGACCCAATAGTGTGGCCCGACCCATTTGGGTCAGCCTTTTCCTAACCTCCCGCATGTGTGCGCCCGATGACCGGCTCGCCGTTGCAGTCACGCCAGCTCGCCTCCTCACATCGCTATAGGGCGTCGGGGTCAATAAGAAGACCACCGCGGACACCTTGGGCAGCCCCAGATCTTTTCTCTCTCTCCCTCGCTCGCCTCCTTCCTCGCCGCAACGCCTGCCACTGTCGTCACCGTAGTCGCGGCCACCAGCCTCCCCGATGCCTGAGAGGACGTCTAGTAGCTACGCCGCCTTCGTCCACATCGTCTGAGCCCATCCGCTCGAGCGGAGCTGCGCCCATTGACGGCATGACCTCTTTTCTTCTCCAGCCCGACCCGGACCTCACCGTCGATTTCCACCACCGCATGCCATCCTGTGCCATCCCGAGCTTCTCCCCTGCCTAACGGTGAGCATACGCCTGTTTCCCCCTTATTTTGAGCTTAGGTCTGAGCTCTATTCGCTTTAATGTCGTTGCTTCGCTCCGGCCGCCGTCGAAGCTCGTCGATGCCGACAACCCAGTCCACCCGCGATGCCCGTCACCGTAGATTGACACCCGTTGTCGCCCGCGTCCAGCAGCAGCTCCTCGAGACCAAACCTGAGCCCCCTTCGCGTTTCTACCATCACCGCCGCTGCCCTGTTCGCGTCGTCGTGCCCCTTCCCGTGCGCCAGGACGACCCCAGGCTGCGCGCTCCCGTCCCTAACGACACGTGCACATGCGCAGCCGGGCCCGCTGCTGCTTCTGGCAGCCCCGTGCGCCAATCCGCCCTCCCGTGCTTGTGCGCCTTCGGCCGTACCCCCACATCGCTGGTCGTGTCGGCCTCCTCGACCAGCCGCGCCCCCTGCCCATCGTTGTTGCCTCCCGCCTGCAGCCACCGCTGCCGTTGGTGCTAGCTCCGCCGCCCCGCTTCCCCCGCTGCATCGCGCCTCTGGCCACCACCCCGCCATGCATAACACCGCGCCCCGCCTCTGCTCTGCCCCGCCGCTGCTGCCGCTCACTCGCCTTCTACGCGCGCCCACTGGAGCTAGCTCTTGCCCCCGCATCGCCACCGCACCACTCTGCCTCCCCCCTTGGCCACGCCCTCGGCCTAGCTCACCGCCGACGCCCACAGCTGTTGCTGCCCCGCGACCACGCGTCGTCGCCCTCTGCTCCGACCGCGCCCCGCCACTGGCTCGGGTTGCCTCGCCCGCACCCGAGCGCCCGTAAACCTAGAGCCCGTTAAGCCCCCCAGGCCACTGACCAGGGGGCCCCACTCCCCTTTTCTATAAACAAAGGATTTATAAAATAAAATTAAAATTAATTAATTAAACTAATTAATCTTAATTAACCTAATTAAAGTGGTTTAGTTAAACCTAATTAGACTAATAACCTTTTTAGTCTA
Source organism: Triticum dicoccoides (assembly GCF_002162155.2). NCBI lineage: Eukaryota > Viridiplantae > Streptophyta > Magnoliopsida > Poales > Poaceae > Triticum > Triticum dicoccoides. The sequence continues at coordinate 142,708,257 of NC_041392.1, forward strand.
AGTAGTGTATGACAGGGGGCCCCACCCCTATTGACCAGTCAAACATTGAATGGTCAACTGGGACCCCCCTAGCCCACCTGTCAGCCGCTGGTACACTTTTGTGTACGCAGAGCTGGGTACCCATAGCAATTTAATATTTACTTTCAAATTTATAATGATTTTAGAATATTGTTAAATCTTTGAAAAATCATAGAAAATAATCCGTAACTCGGATAAAAAAGTTTTATACATGAAAGTTTCTCAGAACGATGAGACGATTCCGAATACGGGGTCTGTTCGTCTGCCACACGTCCCTAGCATAGCGAACATGCAACAATCCACCTCTGGTTCGTTTGTCCGAAAACGTCAAACACCGGGAATACTTTCCCGGATGTTTCCCCCCTTCGCCAATAGCACCCACTACTATGTTAGGTCATCTCTAGCACCGCGTAATGTCATGTTATACTTTGTGATGCTTTGATTGCTTTGTTAGTTATTGTGTTCCTCCTCCGTTACTTATTTCCGGTAGACCCCGAGACTGCCGGTGACCCCCAGTATGACTACGGTGTTGACGACCCCTTCGTCTAGCCAGAGCAACCAGGCAAGCCCCCCCTTGATCAACCCGATATTGCCTATTCTTCTCTCTACTGCTTGCATTAGAGTAGTGTAGCATGTTGCTGCTTTCGGTTAATCCTATTCTGCTACATAGCCTGTCATTGTTGCTACAATTGTTGATACCTTAACATGCAATCCTAAATGCTTAGTATAGGATGCTAGTTTATCATTAGTGACCCTTCATTCTTGTCTGTCTGCCATGCTATACTATCGGGTTGTGATCACTTGGGAGGTGATCACGGGTATATATACTATACATATTACACATGATACATGTTGTGACTAAAGTCGGGTCGGCTCGTTGAGTACCCGCAAGTGATCCAGATATGGGGGCTGAAAGGGCAGGTGGTTCCATCCAAGTAGTGATGGGCCTGGGTTCCCGACGGCCCCCGAGTGTTACTTTGTGGCGGAGCGACATGGCAGGTTGAGACCACCTAGGTGAGAAGTGGGCCTGGCCCTGGTCGGCGTCCGCGATTACTTCAAAATAACATGCTTAATGAGATCTTGGTATTTGATCTGAGTCTGGCCACTGGCCTATACGCACTAACCAACTACGCGGGAACAGTTATGGGCACTCGACGTCGTGGTATCGGCCGAAGCCTTCTTGATGTCAGCGACTGAGCGACGCGCGCCGGCTTGGACCGCGTAACGTAACTTCCTTTGTAATGGAGCTTGCTAGCTCTGCTCATCGGCCGCCCACGCAACGTGCAGGTGTGCAATGGGTGATGTGCCCAGACCCCTGCGCCATAGGATTTAGACTGGCGTGCTGACCTATCTGTTGTGCCTAGGTAGGGCTGCGACGTGTTGATCTTCCGAGGCGGAATATGACCCAGAAAAGTGTGTCCGGCCAAAGGGGATCGAGCGTGTTGGGAAATGTGGTGCACCCTTGTAGGGAAGTTTATCTATTCAAATAGCTGTGTCCCTCGGTAAAAGGACGACCCGGAGTTGTACCTTGACCTTATGACAACTAGAACCAGATACTTAATAAAATACACCCTTTCAAGTGCCAGATACAACCCGGTGATCGCTCTCTCACAGGGCGATGAGGAGAGGATCACATGGTAGGATTATGCTATGCGATGCTACTTGGTGAACTTACCATCTACTCTCTCCTATATGCTTCAAGATGGAGTCTGCCAGAAGCGTAGTCTTCGATAGGACTATCTATCCCCCTTTTATTCTGGCATTTTGCAGTTCAGTCCACAGATACTACCCATTTCATTGATACCAATGCACATGTAGTGTAGATCCTTGCTTGTGAGTACTTTGGATGAGTACTCACGGTTGCTTTCCTACTTCTTTTTCCCCTTTTCCCAGTTACTGCGATCGTATGATGGATTCCAGGAGCCAGAGGATCCCAAGGATGATTCTACGTGGAGTTCGACTTTGAGGAGTAGTTAGGAGGTCCCAGGCAGGAGGCCTTGCCTTTTCGATCGTTGCTACTCTTGTGCTAGCCTTCTTAAGGCAAACATGTTTAACTTATGTCTGTACTCAGATATTATTGCTTCCTTTGACTCTTGTGTCTTCGAGCATTTGTATTCGAGCCTTCGAGGCCCCTGGCTTGTAATATAAAGCTTGTATTATTTTAAATTGTGTCTAGAGTTGTGTCGTGGTTTTGTCATGGCAGATGTCCTAGAGGAAGGACTTAGTCGTGGAGCCATCACGACGGGTTAGCTTGAAGGGGTTAAAGAGGACACAAGGACGCAAGAGAGTTTTATACTAGTTTGGCCCCTTCGATGAAGGTAAAAGCCTACGTCTAGTTGTGATGGAATTGATGGGGTTTCGATGACTAGGGAGCAAACAAGCTTCGCCTATGTCTCGACTTGTTGTCTGTTGTCCTTGAACCGTCGCCGGGTCATCCCCTTATATACATGGGTGATGCCCGTCGGTTTACAGAGTCCCAACACCGGCTCATAGATGTGTCCGGTTTGGTCTCTACTTATTCCTAACTTACAATACAAGTTACATATTGACGCCGGTTTACGGCTACAGGCTCTCAACCGATTATGGGTCTTGAGCCCTCATCTACCTTCATGGGCTTTAACATACTTAACTACTGATGAAGTTAACCCGGCCCAGATAGGCCGGTTTACGCCCGGTAGTAATATCCCCAACATTAGGCCCCAGATTGATTTGAACAGGTTCATGTCAATCCTTAGCAAGAACTTCATCTTCAACATCTTCTTGTAGTTTGGTGAACCGCCGTGATATCATCTTCTCTGATTGCTGTAAACCGGCGTGCCGTCATCTGTCATAAAGAAACTATCCATGATACCTTCTTGTTTAATAGATCTGCGATAATCGAGGCGACAACTCTGTTTCCAAACTTGGGCCCCTTGATTTTCGCGCCTGACCCATGTCCCTTGCTTTATAAATAGGACCGAAGGGTCATTTCTTTTTCCCCTTCGTGCCCTTCTGCTTCATCTTCCTCGCGTCGCCCAGCTTCGGAGCTCCGCCGCCGCCGTCAACCTCTGCACCAACTTTGGCCGCTGCATCACCCTGAGCGTACCAGAGCACCGCAGCGACCTTTCGCTTCTTCCTCAGCTCCGGTAAGTCTTCTATCCTTTTCATCATAGATCTGTTCTAGGGTTTCCATGTTTCTAGCGTTCGTCGCTTGCTTCTTGTTCATATGATAGATCCTTAGACGAGTCTGTGAATCTTTGCTCTGTGTAGCAGTAGTTTTTATCCTCCGTTTTCACTTTCGCATTATTAAGACCATAGATCTTATCCGTACCTTCGCTCATTGATTCGGCACTGCTCTTTTTGGGCCTTGAATATTTATCTCCTTTATGAACATGTTTACAGATCCAAAGCTGTAGTATAATCTTGTGAAATCTGTTTTCATGTACTTACTCATCTGCAGTCTTGACTGTTCAATGTTTAGACCAGGCGGTTTAACTTTGTAGAAAAAATTGACAAACTGGTATATACCATTAGTCCCCTTGTTGAACCGCCAGATGTTGGTTGCTTCATGAAACTCCGGTTCAAATAGTTATGTCTCCGGTTTAACAGTGCCCATACCAATGTACCTTGATCAAATGCATTTTTGAACCGGGATCTTCTACCTTGTAGATTCCATCATGGCCAAGCAAGTATATGAGTGCAATTGGGTTCCTTCTCGCGTCACAGAGGATCAACTGGACGATTTAGTCCTGATTGGCGCTTTAGGCAGCAAAGATACCATCCATTGGAGAGCTCCTGGCAAAGAATGCCCTCCCTCCACACCTCGAGAAGGAGAGGTTGTTGTTTTCGTAGATCACTTAGCCCGGGGCTTTAAGCCACCCGGTTCTAAATTTTACCGGGATGTTTTAGCCGATTTCCAACTCCATCCGCAAGACACTGGCCCCAACTCTGTTACAAATATGTGCCACTTCCAAGTGCTCTATGAGGTGTTCTTTCAAGAGGAGCCCACAGTGGAATTGTTCAGAGATCTTTTCCATCTAAACCGCCATACTGAGTTTACTGATGGCTCTAATACGGAATTGGGTGGCATGGTGATTCAGAAAAGGAAAGAGGTCACATACCCTCACGCCAAGCTGCACAGTCACCCCAAGGAGTGGAATCAGACATGGTTCTACTGCAAAGACACCTCCCCTGCTGGTGAGAATCCCTTGCCTGGCTTTCGTCCGGAGCGGCTCAGCAATACACACCCTTTTCCTCAAAGATTGACTGCCCAGGAGAGAAGCAAATATGCTCCCCAGCTGTCAAAGCTCAGAGCCTTTATGGCCAACGATTTAACAGGGGTTGATCTTGCTCGCTGTTGGATATCATGGAGCATACTGCCCCTTAGTCAGTGCTTTGGTTTGATGTGCGAGTATACTGACAGTGTTGATGACCCACTGCGACATTCAAAACTCCAGCTCTCCGATGAAGAAATCACAGAGGCTGTGCATAAGATACTGAATGAACCGGAACATGTCTGCGCTAGAACCGGTCCGCTTCCCTTATGTGCCACCAACAAACCGCCAGCTGTAGGACTTTGATTTTTCTCTTTGCTGAATCTATTATTGATATGTCTGGTCATTGTTTTTAATATCAGTGTATGCATAATCAGGGCGATGATCCGTTTTGGAGCAAAAAACTACCACAGGAGAAACCAGAAAAATCAGACAAACCGGAAAGAGCAACCCGGCAAAAGACTAAAGCTGTGAAGAAGACTGCCCACAGGAAAAGAACCACTGCATCTTCTAATCCGGCCCCTGATGATGAGGTGGATAATCCGGACTTTGAGGTAGAGCTTGACTCATTTGGTTTATTTTTCATGCGTCTTATTGATGATGATATTTGTCAGGATGATGTCGAAGCCAGCCACGCGGATGTTGCAGAGGTAATTATTCTCTCTTCCGATTCAGAAACTTTGCCTTCACAAAAAATCCGTCAGGCAAACCGGAAAGTTAAATTTTCTCATCCTCTTGCTTATTTGGATCCTAAACTTCTTATGAAGACCCAACAACACGAAGCTCGCCGCACCACCCGACACAGCGGCCAGATAGTTACCTCCGCCGGTTTACCGAACAGTCCGGTTCGTAAACGCCATTCCGAGGTCTCTAATTTGCTTGTCAGTGCTTGTCCTAAAGCGGGCTGCTTTCGTCAACCTCTTAATCCGTCTGACTCCGATTACCAGGTTACTTCCCACTCATCTTCTGGCGAGTCATCGGCTACTCAGCTCCCACCGCTCAAAACGGTGCTTGGGTAAGCTATACTTATTGTGATGTTTGCAGTACATTGCCTTAGAACATATGCTGTATTTGATTTTGTTATTCTTCTCAGGGCCAAACCTAGGCCAAGCAAGAAGGCCCGCCTGGACAAAGCGGCCGAAGAAGATGTCATTCTTGAACCAGGCAAGACACCCAATCTTGAAGCGGCTATTCCTGAGGATATACCCAACGATCCACCGTAGTAGGACGATGATCTTATTGCTGATGAGAGACCTACTGACGCCTTAGGTCCTGTCAATCAGCCCACAGGTTCCATCCGGATTGAAAGTTCCACCGGTCCAGCAAAACCTACTAACAAGCCAACAGCCCCAGTGCAAACCGGCGGTACCCAGGATGATGAGGTTGTCATTACTGGCACTGGCCATACTGAGCCAAGCAATCCTGTCGCTTTATCCAAACATTCTGCCAAGGAAGAATTTGCTGCCTTTGGCAAAGGCAAGTGGAACGCTGATCTGACGACTTATGCTGCTCTGAACGCCCAAGATATCCATTCCGGCTATCTGAACCGGTTGTATACCAGTCGCGACTATGAAGCCGGTCTGGTTAATATGATGAAAGAGAAATATGAGGTAACTTCCATATGCTCCTTCCTGCTTGTATGCTTCCATTCTTGCTGACTCTCCGAACCCCCAAGGGCCGGTTTAAAATATTCTTTCAAACCGGGACTTAATAATATAAATCTTGATGCTTTGAAATTTGCTGATGTAGCCCCCAAGGGCCGGTTCAACTTAGCGTAGTTAAACCGGTACTTGAAGTAATTGAAACTGCCGCATCAGAATATATATGATCAAATAGCCATTAGCCCCCAAGTGCCAAGTTGAATACTTGTATTGATCTTGGGACTTTGTAAACAATTGAAAGATGAAGATCGAATATGCATTAGCCCCCAAGTGCTAAGCGCATAACTTGTTATGTGGTTGGTACTTGAATCCTTCTACCGATTTGTTGAAACATATATCTGTATGCATGCAGGCGGAGCTGAAGACGAAAGAAAAACAAGTCATCGATCTTCAAGAAAACCTGAAAACCCAACAGGCTGAAACCTCCAAAGCAAAAGAGGAATTGGCCAGTGCTTTAAGCGCCATGGAACAACTTAAGGAGAACTTCAAGAAGAAACAGGCAGATTGGGCCACTGAAAAGTCCGCTTTGATCAAACGAGTAGAGGATGCTGAGGCTGCACTAAAACCAGTGACGGATGAACTGACCAGCATAAAGCGGCACGTTCATGCCATGACCATTGCTATCTTTGGTAAGCCAGCTTGCCTTTTGAATTGGTTCTGCCTTCTTACAGAGTCACCAGTTTATTAACCCTTTATGGTATTTCAGGGACACGCATTGGTCACTTGGGGTCAGATGTGCGGAAGAAATTGAAAGCTGCCTATACATTGGTTGAACAATTGTATACTGGTGCCCAGCGGATCATCTGTACCGCGTCTCATGACAAACCGGCGCCCACTTTGATTCAAGATACTTTGATGAAACTGTCAGTGCTTCCTGCCCGAGTTGAAGAGCTGAAGAAATCTGCTGCTCGAACCGGTGCAATCAATGCCTTAATCCGGGCAAAAGCCTGGGTGCCGGATTTTGATCCTATTGAAGCGGCTCAGGGCTATCCCAGCTTGAAGGAAGACGGGTCAGAATTTGGTGAAGCGGATCTGCGAGCAATAAACCAGGAGGTACGTGCACTAGCTTGTCAGTTGGCTGAGGAAGCAGCCTTGTCTCATTATCAAGCGCAATATGACAGTCAGAACAAGCGAATAGCTGCACCAATCCATGAATTGGAAAATCTGATCCCTCCAATCCGTAAGCATACTTACACTCCCGATATTGACCCGTCATTGCTGATCCATGATGAAGCTGTTTTTCAAGCATTAATGGGAATCGACTGGACAACTGTGGATTTCCAGCCACTTGGTAGAGAAACGGAAGCTGAAGCGGCGCAGGATGACCCACAACCATCAGGCCAGGCTGGTGTCCAAGCTTGAACTGGAAGCCGGTTTTAAAACTGCCTCTCCTTTGTGAAAAACAATTATATTATTATGGGCACCATGTTGCCTTGTAATAGGCTAGCTGATACCTTTGATGTTGATATGCCTTCGTGCATAACTTGTTCTTCCTGTGGTAATGAACTTTCCAAAACACTTTCTTGAATTGTTGACAGGAGCAATTGGTAGCCCCAAGGGCCGGCTCATTATAATACGATGAGTCGGGTCTTCAATAAGACTAGTAAAAATGACTTTGCATTAGCCCCCAAGTGTCATGGTGCATGCTTGCAGCGACATGAGACTTGCATGTAATTTCAATTTGAATAATGTAGCCCCCAAGTGCCGGGTTGTAAGCCTGCAGCGACTCGGGACTATTCCTTCCATTGTAGAATAAATCATATTCTTTGATAAAAGAGTAGACATTGCGCTATAGCGACTTTGAAAACCTTAATAATAAAAATCCAGCCATGTTGGCTATTCAAGATAATATAATCCGGTATGAAAACCTTATTCATTCAACATCATAACGAAATTTCAGCCAAGTTTGGCTATTTGAATAATATAACCCAATGATTTATAAGCGCATGATTCCAATGGCGCAATCCAAATATATACTGGCGACTTGTTGTCCAAAGCCAGGCCGGTTTAACAAACCTGTTTCTGCATACAACAAGTTTAAAGTGTCCTGGCGGTTTACCGCCGGACGGGTCATAATACCCAACATATAACCCGGGTTTATAACCAAGGCTGTACTTAAGAATAATCAAATATGAAATATATCATACCTGTGACATTGAATCACATCGTTGGTTTTACCAACTTTTTGTAGTGAGGGTGATAACCCAAATCTTGAGTACTGATAACTCCTTCCATATTGTGCCGGTTTATAATAAAACCGTGCCGGGTTGTGATAAACACCGTGTTACTCCATAAGAGGATGTTAACAACAAGGATCAAACCGGGCAAATAGTCTCCGGATTGACGTGAACTGTGTTCCGTCAATTGATTGGTTAAAAAACTTTGTTGATTTAAAAAACACAATGAAAAGCAAAAACCCCCCTTCAAAGAAAAGTGTGAAGCAAAAGCAACGACAAAAACGTTTGCCAAAAAAGGTTTATTTAAGCTGATCAAATGGCGTTACCATGGCCAAACATGACCAAGCTCCCATTAGGTGTAACTATGGTTCTAGTCAGCCAGGTCCCCAAGTGATTCTGTGGCATTTATGCCGACCAAATGGCATGGTCATGGTTGGGGTTCGACCAAGCCCCCAAGTGATTCTGTGGCCTTAGGCCAATCAAGAGGCATGACTGGTTCAGACATGACCAAGTCCCCAAGTGATCTGGTGGCTCTCGCCTATCAAGAGGCATGGTATTGGTTCGGACACGACCAATCCTCCAAGTGATATAACACGATGCTTTTAGCAAAGCGAACTCAAGGGGTAAACCGGAGGCCACTTTAGAGCAACTCCGTGTAACCTCACATGATGTAAAAGACCAGAGACCCCGCTTTATGAAGCAGAAGCCCCCATGTGATCAATAATATGTCAGGCCAGTAAGGCGGGATACCCATGTTTGAACTGCGCATCATGGCAGCAGGTCCTCTTTGGCAATTTTTAACTTTTTGCAAGAGATAAATTCTTCTTGAACCGGGATCTTGAACTGGATATGGAGACCTTCAAAGCTTTGTGGGAGACATCTTTCCCTTGAACCAGATTTTAAACCGGAATCTTCATTTTTAGCCGGAAATTTTCTGACGGCCTTTAAACTCGAACTTGCGAGAAGTTAATTCCTTTTTGAACCGGAAATTCTTAAACCGGATTTGAGCGCTTCAGAGCATTGTGGGAGAATAAATTTCTCTTGAACCGGATTGTAAACCGGATATTTGAGAGCTTCAGTGAGACTGACTTCCCTTGAGCCGGATTTTAAACCAGAATCCTTTCCGATGACCCGGATCTTCTTCATTGAGCCGGGATTTTGTAACTGTCATATACTTTCTAATCCGGAAATCTTCTAACAGCACGATGTGAATCCGGGACCGGGTTATCTTTCCCTCCAATGTATTGGGGTTCTTGACTTCAGTGAAAACCGGCAATGTTTGCTAAGTCATATCATTGTAGCCCCCAAGTCTCAAGGTGACTCGAGGAGTTGGCTTGAGATTCTCCATATTTGACTATGATATAAACCGGCATAACTTGTATATCATTGGCGTTGATAGCATGATGCGAATCCATAGAAGGTTGAGGTGACTGCGGCGGGTTGTAAATGATCCCATATGAGCTGTATCAGCAACTCGGCCAATGGTTCCTTCCAACTGGTGATTTGAAGTTAACCAAACTGTAGTGGCGGCGATTTGTGCGCCTGCCCATTGAACCACCCAGTGCAGACGGCAGTTGATAGTATATGATGATTTACCTCCATTTTGTTGAAATAAAAACCGGGCTACCCAAGCTGTGACTTGCTCATACTCAATAAACAGCTCATGCAGACAGGTGCGGCCCGGTATGTTGATGTAGACCAGGCCGTGAGAGACGGACGACAAGGACGACCGCAACATCAGAGGCAGCTCGGACAGATGAGTCGGCCGCGGCATTGTAAACTGGTGCAGAGGGGGAATATCGGCACCGGTGTCGTAAACCGGCTCGGACGGGCGAGTTAATCGCGGGCGCGGTCCCGGCAAGCTGATGTAAACCGGGCCACGGGGACGGCGACCTTCTCACGTTCATTCATCGGGTGGTAGGACACGGACGAAACACCAGTGCAGAACGTTGCTAGCGCGTGCTCCGTGCCCATAACATAACGCCTCATTTGTAATGAACAATTGCCCTGCATAAACAATATTGCAGGCCAAGGCAAAGATAAACTGCTCTTTGATAAAAATAATATGTGCTAATCAAATATATTTCATATGGGTGTCACCTGATGTGTTTAGCCAGAAATAACCCGCCATGAAGTTGATGATAACTGTATGAAGCTGAAATTAATCACGGGTGAACCGGCCGTAGTGTGGTAAACCGGTGCGGACGGGTGAGTCGGCCGTGATGTTTGTAAACCGGCACAGACAATGAGTCGGCCGCATGCGTGGACGGATGTAAACCGAACAGCGGGGGCGACGATTTGCATGTGTATCCGTCGAGCAACATGGCCAGGAAGAACGCCACTGCAAAACTATGCCGGCACACGCTCCATGTCCGCGGTATAACAATACATTTGTCATAAATAATTATCCTGCATAAAAACATTGCAGCAAAAATAGATTGTTTTTTGACAAAAAACAATATGTGTTAAAAGTAGACTCGGATGAATATCACCTGATTTATCCGGACGACAAATGATCCGCGCGCAGGCTAGAATTTGATCGGACCAAATATCAGTGTAGATGTGCCATGCATGGCTGTTATTCTGTCTTTCTCTTCCTCTTTCTTTCCAATGATGGACAAGGCAGCTGCTCCTTTTTTTTTCTTTCTTTAATCAGCCTGAGCAACTTTCGCAACCGATGATAGATCTTGCAATGGATAATGGAGTAGTAGCTGATAAAGAGATTCAGTTTCTCCGGTCAAAGATTCGTCACTGGAACAAACGACAGTCGCCCCGCGAAACTCCGATCCGTCCTCATAACTTCCTCCATGGATGACTCCCACGAAGGCATGCTTCATGGACGGTTTAACCCGGGCGGATTGCGCACGCTGAGACGTCTCGACGAGGTCGGTGCAGATGTCCGGCTCAGGGCCCGGTTCACCGATCTTGCCAATGAAAACGTGAATGCTACCAAAGGGGACCCGGTACCCGTACTCAATTGAGTCGGCCTCGGGGCCCCAGCCTGCGTCGTCGATGTAGAGCTTGCCGCGACGACTCTTAGTCATCTGGCCTACAGCGTAGCCCTCGAGTCCTTCAAAGCAGCCCTCCAAGAACCGGAAACCATCGTGCGATAGCCCCACGGTGGGCGCCAACTGTCGTGGTTTTGTCACGGCAGATGTCCTAGAGAAAGGACTTAGTCGTGGAGCCATCGCGACGGGTTAGCTTGAAGGGGTTAAAGCGAACACAAGGATGCAAGAGAGTTTTATACTAGTTCGGCCCCTTCGATGAAGGTAAAAGCCTATGTCTAGTTGTGATGGAATTGATGGGGTTTCGATGACTAGGGAGCAAACAAGCTTCGCCTATGTCTCGAGTTGTTGTCTGTTGTCCTTGAACCGTCGCTGGGTCGTCCCCTTATATACATGGGTGACGCCCGTCGGTTTACAGAGTCCCAACACCGGCTCATAGTTGTGTCCGGTTTGGTCTCTACTTATTCCTAACTTACAATACAAGTTACATATTGACGCTGGTTTACGGCTATAGGCTCTCAACCGATTATGGGTCTTGAGCCCTCATCTACCTTCATGGGCTTTAACATACTTAACTACTGATGAAGTTAACCCGGCCCAGATAGGCCCGTTTATGCCCGGTAGTAATATCCCCAACAAGTTGTGTTGTGATATCTTCCCGTGAGTCCTTGATCTTGATTGTACACATTTGCGTGTATGATTAGTGTACGGTCAAATCAAGGGCGTCACAAGTTGGTATCAGAGCCGACTGCCTGTAGGAATCCCCCTTTCCAACTCCTTGGCCGAAGTTGAGTCTAGACATTACAAAACTTTTACTAACATGACTGTGTGGCTTACGGGCCCACGTCTCCATTGGGTGGTATTAGGATATTTTATTCCTCGTGTTTACTCTGGGACTCTGATCTCTCTTCTATTCGGGTTAAATGATTTTACTAAATCCGACTCTAGGTTCTCGTAACTACTTTCTCCCGGAGAGCCCCTTATCACAGATGATCGCCTACTGCACCAGAAGATTTCTAAGATACTCTACGATGTTCTCCCAAGACACTTGTGCCCACAGCCTTTGCAAATTCCCTACCACTGTTATATCCTTTTGGATAACTGCATACACCTGCCATTCTTACATTTAATCCCATTGATCTTATTATTACTAGATGCATCAAATTATTCTTCGACTTTTAAGAATCTATTGAGCCATTGCCTTACAGATCTTTGCTGCCTGAATACCCCCATGGATAATTCCTTGCACTTATCGAGTATCCTCTCATTCCAAGTTGTTCATGTGTTTTGCAAAAGACTTCGAAATACCATTCGATCTTTCGAAAATCCTAAGCAGCCTATTGCTCTTGAAATTCTTGCTGGCTTGTATTATGATTAATCCCATAAGTCTGGTAATCTTATTGGCATCCTTTGTCATTATCATTTTGAGTTCATTGGTTCAATATGTTGCGAATGCTCGCAATCCCCAATCAGATCCTAGAATTCATCCTTCTGGCTCATACGTCATTTTAAATATGAGCTGGATCTCGACCAATCAAATTGTCGTCGGTTGTACCCCTAAGCCTACTCAACTTATCCATCCTTAATCAGAGCATTGCTTCTGATCCCTTGACATGGAATTCATAATTCTTGTGCAATTGAGCTTTGAGTTACTCAGTTGTTTCTATCATCTGATCCCCATGCATTCTTTCTTCTTCTAGTTGAGTACCGATGCTCACATCAGATCCCTTGTGGACCGCCAGATCCTTTGTTGGATTTCATCCAACAATGTCCTTCATATTCAATAACCTTATGAGCCTATCCTAGGAAAAATAATGCCATTGGTAAATTATATCCTTTGCTTTGTCAACCATGCTCTACTTTTAAGCTTGTATTATTTACTCCTGAAGTTTGTGGTATATGTTCCTAAGATGCCCCAATGGGTTGAACCAACGCCTTCCCTAATCTGTTTGAACCCGTAAGATTTTATGGGTCATACTTATCCGGTATTGCACCAGGTAAAACTTTCAACAACTAATGTCATTTTTGAAACACGAGAAGTGAATGAAAGGTTATGCATTGAATAAGTGGGAGTCGACCTTGAACTTTATGTTCATGCCCATGGATACTATGTAGATCTTATCATGGAAGCTTCTCTTAAAATTTATTATCCCTTTGGTACAAGCTCATCTTATATCTGGGATTTGGTCTCTTGCAATTGTGGTTCCGGCCATATTGTTCTTATTTGATCCCATTTCTCGGACAAGTTGAAGCACTTGTCTTCTGCAGAACAATACACCTATCCAACCTATATTCTACTCTACCTTCGAGTATACCCTCTGGTATCTCGAGAATATCACAGAACTACATAACTTCTTATGAGTTCTTCATCAACTATTATTCTCGTCGATTCCAATTCCACCCCCAGGTTCCAAGTTATTAGTCACTCTAGAACACCAGTAAGTGAATCGATTCTGCTCTCTAATTAAATAAGCGTAAGTAATTTTTGTTGCTTACGACTTTAATAATCCTTCAAATCATTCCTAGCTTGATCGGCTACATCATTTTTGTGCTAAATTTTAAATTTTGCCACCTGGTCCTTATTCCCAGAGCACAACTTTCGATGATGAGCTAAGCTTACGTCGATTTACTTGTCTTATCGTCCCACCTCGAATAGCAAGCTTGATTCTGAGTTGGTGTTGTATCCGTGGAAACAATAATCTTTCGATGCATCAGTCCTTTTGCTTGATGCAGTTGCTGTTCGATTGCTTCTTCATGGAGCCTCTTGACAAAATTTGTCGTGATCGTCATCAACATTTTGACTCCTTCTAGTTTATCAAAGGAATTCATGATGATTAGTGCCATCCTCGTCCCTTGGTAATTTGAGTTACCATCGACAACATCCTTACCTTCCTTCCACCACAAACTTGTTCATGTTATGGATGCAACTTGCTATCCAGCTTGTATTATGTTCTACATTGTAGTAATACTATCTTTTATGTCAAGGATGTTGTGAGCATTGCTCCTCCTCTTAAGAATTCTTGGTATAGTAATAATTCTCACCATCACCATTATTTCTTGGTCCCCGTGTAGATTCTACCCGGGATACCAACAAGTGAACGGGGCTGCATCGATTCTATACTTTTAGCAACCCTATTGCTTGGAGTTAATGGTCGACAGTTCATTCTTAGACTATTGGTTATCAAATCACCATTCCAACACTGATCGTGCTACATAAGCCCATATTTCGGGTGCACATTTCAACCAATGTTTAAATATTGTATGTATTCCTCGAGCATACATCATTATATAATTTGGTCTGACAAATGATATCTCCTTGTTCACATAATTGTGGAAATCTCGAGGAATTGTCGCTGAGTCCATCAGACACTCTCATCCTCTCCTTGGCTTAATGATGAGCTCTTGTTTCGGAACTTGCTTCCATAGTTCATTTCCCAAGAATCTTGCTATGTCATCTCGTCAATTTGTGTTGCACCTTTTCTTCTCATGCATCCTAAGCCTGAGGTATCCGGACACCATCTAGATCTGAATCTCGGCCAGTTATGATGGTTGGAACATTTTCCAAGAGTTATAACATTGGTCTTCATGTGACCTACTAAGGTGATGTCATGCCTAGCACACCTGGCCGGAGGCCTGATACGTCTCCAACGTATCTATAATTTTTTATTGTTCCATGCTATTATATTATCTGTTTTGGATGTTAATGGGCTTTATTTTACACTTTTATATTATTTTTGGGACTAACCTATTAATCGGAGGCCCAGCTCAAATTGTTGTTTTTTTGCCTATTTCAGTGTCTCGTAGAAAAGGAATATTAAACGGAGTCCAAACGGAATGAAACCTTCGGGAACGTGATTTTTAGAACAAACGTGATCCAGAGGACTTGGAGTGGACGTCAAGCAATCAACGAGGCGGCCATGAGGCATGGGGCACGCCTACCCCCTAGGCACGCCCTCCCCCCTCGTGGGCCCCTCGTAGCTCCACCGACCCGCTTCTTCCTCTTATATATGTTCACATACCCCGCAAACATCCAGGAGCACCACGAAACCCTATTTCCACCACCGCAACCTTCTGTACCCAAGAGATCCCATCTTGGGGCCTTTTCCGGAGCTCCACCGGAGGGGGCATTAATCACGGAGCGCCTCTACATCAACTCCATGGCCCCTCCGATGATGTGTGAGTAGTTTACTTTAGACCTTCGGGTCCATAGCTAGTAGCTAGATGGCTTCTTCTCTCTCTTTGGAACTCAATACAAAGTTCTCCTCGATTCTCTTGGAGATCTATTCGATGTAACTCTTTTTTTGCGGTGTGTTTGTCGAGATCCGATGAATTGTGGTTTTATGATCCAGATTATCTATGAACAATATTTGAATCTTCTCTGAATTATTTTATGTATGATTGGTTTATCTTTGCAAGTCTCTTCGAATTATCAGTTTGGTTTGGCCTACTAGATTGATCTTTCTTGCAATGGGAGAAGTGCTTAGCTTTGGGTTCAATCTTGCGGTGCTCGATGCTAGTGACAGAAAGAGAAACGACACGTATTGTATTGTTGCCATCGAGGATAAAAAGATGGGGTTTACATCATATTGCACGAGTTTATCCCTCTACATCATGTCATCTTGCTTAAGGCATTACTATGTTCTTATGAACTTAATACTCTAGATGCATGCTGGATAGCGGTCGATGTGTGGAGTAATAGTAGTAGATGCAGGCAGGAGTCGGTCTACTTGTCACGGACGTGATTCCTATATACATGATCATGCCTGGATATTCTCATAATTATTCGCTTTTCTATCAATTGCTCGACAGTAATTTTTTCACCCGTCGTAATACTTATGCTATCTTGAGAGAAGCCACTATTGAAACCTACGACCCTCGGATCTATTTTCCATCATACAAGTTTCCAACCTATTTTATTTTGCAATCTTTACTTTCAATCTATATCATAAAAATACCAAAAATACTTATCTTATTATTATCATCTCTATCAGATCTCACTCTTGCAAGTGGCCGTGAAGGGATTGACAACCCCTTTATCGCGTTGGTTGCGAGGTTCTTATTTGTTTGTGTAGGTACGAGGTGACTCACGCGTGCTCTCCTACTGGATTGATACCTTGGTTCTCAAAAACTGAGGGAAATACTTACCCTGCTTTACTGCACCACCCTTTCCTCTTCAAGGGAAAAACAACGCAGTGCTCAAGAGGTAGCAAGAAGGATTTCTTGCGCCGTTGTCGGGGAGATCTACGCCAAGTCAAGACATACCAAGTAACCATCACAACTCTTATCCTTCGCATTACATTATTTGCCATTTGCCTCTCCCCCACTTCACCCTTGCCGTTTTATTCGCCCTCTCTTTTCCGTTAGCCACTTTTTCGTTTGCCTTTTTTGCCTGTTTCTTGTTTGCTTATGTGTTGGGTTGCTTGCTTGTCACGATGGCTCAAGATAATTCTAAATTGTGTGACTTTGCCAATACCAACAATAATGATTTTATTATCACTCTGATTGCTCCTCTTACCGATGCTGAATCTTGTGAAATTAATACTGCTTTGCTGAATCTTGTCATGAAAGATCCATTTTCTGGCCTTCATAGTGAAGATGCCGCTACCCATCTAAACAACTTTGTTGATTTGTGTGATATGCAAAAGAAGAAAGATGTGGACAACAATATTGTTAAACTTAAGCTATTTCTGTTTTCGCTTAGAGATCGTGCTAAAGCTTGGTTTTCGTCTTTGCCTAAAAATAGTATTAATTCATGGAATAAGTGCAAAGATGCTTTTATCTCTAAGTATTTTCCTCCCGCTAAGATCATCTCTCTTAGAAATGATATTATGAATTTTAAGCAACTTGATCATGAACATGTTGCACAATCTTGGGAGAGGATGAAATTAATGATACGTAATTTCCCCACACATTGTTTGAATTTATGGATGATTATACAAAAATTTACGCCGGATTGAATTTAGCTTCTAGAAATCTTTTAGATTCGGCCGCGGGAGGCACATTTATGGAAATCACTTTAGGAGAAGCTACCAAACACCTAGATAATATTATGGTTAATTATTCTCAATGGCACACTGAAAGATCTACTAGTAAAAAGGTGCATGCAATTGAAGAGATTAATGTTTTGAGTGGAAAGATGGATGAACTTATGAAATTGTTTGCTAATAAGAGTGCTCCTACTGATCCTCATGATATGCCTTTGTCTACTCTGATTGAGAATAATAATGAATCTATGGATGTGAATTTTGTTGGTAGGAACAATTTTGGTAATAACGCGTGTAGAGGTAATTTTAATTCTAGGCCGTTTCCTAGTAATTCCTCTAGTAATTATGGTAATTACTACAACAATTCTTATGGAAATTATAATAATATGCCCTCTGATTTTGAATCTAGTATTAAAGAATTTATTACTTCACAAAAGAGTTTCAATTCTTTGATTAAAGAAAAATCGCTTAAGATTGATGAGTTGGCTAGGAATGTGGATAGAATTTCTCTTGATGTTGATTCATTGAAACTTAGATCTATTCCACCTAAGCATGATATCAATGAGTCTCTCAAAGCCATGAGAATTTCCATTTATGAGTGCAAAGAAAGAACCGCTAGGATGCGTGCTAAGAAAGATTGCTTTGTGAAAGCGTGTTCTTCTAGTTTTCATGACAATAAAGATGAAGATATAAAAGTAATTGATGTGTCCCCTATTAAATCCTTGTTTTGCAATATTAATCTTGATAATGATGGGACTGGATATGAGTCAAATTTAATTAGAAGGCGTCCCAAAAAATCGGAGTTTTTAGATCTTGATGCAAAAATTGGTAAAAGTGGGATTGAAGAGGTCAAAACTTTAGATAGCAATGAACCCACTATCTTGGATTTCAAGGAATTTAATTATGATAATTGCTCTTTGATAGATTGTATTTCCTTGTTGTAATCCGTGCTAAATTCTCCTCATGCTTATAGTCAAAATAAAGCTTTTACTAAACATATTGTTGATGCTTTGATGCAATCTTATGAAGAAAAACTTGAGTTGGAAGTTTCTATCCCTAGAAAACTTTATGATGAATGGGAACCTACAATTAAAATTAAAATTAAAGATCATGAATTCTATGCTTTGTGTGATTTGGGTGCCAGTGTTTCCACGATTCAAAAAACTTTGTGTGATTTGCTAGGTTTCCGTGAATTTGATGATTGTTCTCTAAACTTGCACCTTGCGGATTCCACCATTAAGAAAACTCTAGGAAGAATTAATGATGTTCTTATTGTTGCAAATAGGAACTATGTGCCCGTGGATTTCATTGTTCTTGATATAGATTGCAATCATTCATGTCCTATTATTCTTGGTAGACCTTTCCTTAGAACGATTGGTGCAATTATTGATATGAAGGAAGGGAATATTAGATTCCAATTTCCGTTAAGCAAGGGCATGGAACACTTTCCTAGAAATTAAATTAAATTACCTTATGAGTCTATTATGAGAGCCACTTATGGATTGCATACAAAAGATGACAATACCTAGATCTACCCTTGCTTTTATGCCTAGCTAAGGGCGTTAAACGATAGCGCTTGTTGGGAGGCAACCCAATTTTATTTTTATTCCTTGATTCTTGCTCCTGTTTAGTAATAAATAATTTATCTAGCCTATGTTTTGGTTGTGTTTTTTGTGTTTAATTAATGTTTGTGCCAAGTAGAACCGTTGGGAAGACTTGGGGAAAGTCTTTTTGATCCTGCTGTAAAAACAGAAACTTTAGCGCTCACGAGAATTGCTTCCATTTTTTTATTGGAGAGTGCTATTTAGTTAGTTCTTTTGGCATATGATTAATAGATAAATTCCTCATGTACAGAAATTTATTTTAGAATTTTTTGGGTTCCATAAGTATTCGAAACCTACAGATTACTGCAGACTGTTCTGTTTTTGACAGATTCTGTTTTTCGTGTGTTGTTTGCTTATTTTGATGAATCTATGGCTAGTAATAGATTTTCTTTTAAGTTTTGTGTTGTGAAGTTTTCAAGTTTTGGGTAAGGATTTGATGGATTATGGAACAAGGAGTGGCAAGAGCCTAAGCTTGGGGATTCCCAAGGCACCCCAAGGTAAAATCCAAGGACACCAAAAAGCCTAAGCTTGGGGATGCCCCGGAAGGCATCCCCTCTTTCGTCTTTGCCTATCGGTAACTTTACTTGGAGCTATATTTTTATTCGCCACATGATATGTGTTTTGCTTGGAGCGTATTGCATGATTTGAGTCTTTGCTTTTTTAGTTTACCATAATCAGCCTTGCTGTACACACCTTTTGGGAGATACACATATGAATTGGAATTTATTAGAATATTCTATGTGCTTATCTTATATCTTTTGAGTTGTATAATTTTTGCTCTAGTGCTTCACTTATATCTTTTACAACAAGGCGGTGGTTCTATTTTATAGAAATAATTGATCTCTCATGATTCACTTATATCATTTTGAGAGTCCTTAGAACATCATGGTAATTCACTTTGGTTATAAATTTTAAATGCTAAGAGAAGTTGAATGCTTGATAGATGGTTTTGAGATATAAAGGTGGCAATATTAGAAGTGTGCTAGTTGAGTGATGTCTACTACACAACCTTCTTCTTGTAGACGTTGTTGGGCCTCCAAGTGGAGAGGTTTGTAGGACAGTAGCAAATTTCCCTCAAGTGGATGACCTAAGGTTTATCAATCCGTGGGAGGCATAGGATGAAGATGGTCTCTCTCAAGCAACCCTACAACCAAATAACAAAGAGTCTCTTGTGTCCCCAACACACCCAATATAATGGTAAATTGTATAGGTGCACTAGTTCGGCGAAGAGATGGTGATACAAGTGCAATATGGATGGTAGATAAAGGTTTTTGTAATCCGAAATTATAAATTAAGTGAGCGTAAATGGTATTGCAATGCGTTGAAACAAGGCCTGGGGTTCATACTTTCACTAGTGAAAGTTCTCTCGACAATAATAACATAATTGGATCATATAACTATCCCTCAACATGCAACAAAGAGTCACTCCAAAGTCACTAATAGCGGAGAACAAACGAAGAGATTATGGTAGGGTACGAAACCACCTCAAAGTTATCCTTTCTGATCGATCTATTCAAGAGTCCGTAGTAAAATAACACGAAGCTATTCTTTCCGTTCAATCTATCATAGAGTTCGTAATAGAATAACACCTTAAGACACAAATCAACCAAAACCCTAATGTCACATAGATACTCCAATGTCACCTCAAGTATCCATGGGTATGATTATACGATATGCATCACACAATCTCAGATTCATCGATTCAACCAACACAAAGAACTTCAAAGAGTGCCCCAAAGTTTCTACCGGAGAGTCAAGACGAAAATGTGAGCCAACCCCTATGCATAAGTTCACGAGGTCACGAAACTCGCAAGTTGATCACCAAAACATACATCAAGTGGATCACGTGATATCCCATTGTCACCACAGATAAGCACATGCATGACATACATCAAGTGTTCTCAAATCCTTAAAGACTCAATCCGATAAGACAACTTCAAAGGGAAAACTCAATTCATCACAAGAGAGTAGAGGGGGAGAAACATCATAAGATCCAACTATAATAGCAAAGCTCGCGATACATCAAGATCGTACCACCTCAAGAACACGAGAGAGAGAAAGAGAGATCAAACACATAGCTACTGGTACATACCCTTAGCCCCGAGGGGGAACTACTCCCTACTCGTCATGGAGAGCACCAGGATGATGAAGATGGCCACCGGAGAGGGATTCCCCCCTCCGGCAGGGTGCCATAACGGGTCTAGATTGATTTTTGGTGGCTACGGAGGCTTCTGGTGGCGGAACTCCTGATCTATTCTACTCCCTTATGTTTTTAGGGTATATGGATATATATATATATAGGCGAAAGAAGTCGGTCAGAGGAGCCACGAGGGGCCCACAAGGGTGGGGGCGTGCCCAGGAGGGCAGGCGCGCCTCCCTGCCTCGTGGCCACCTCGAAGCTTCCCTGACGTATACTCCAACTCTCCTGGATTGCTTCTATTCCAAAAATAACTCTCCCGATGGTTTCATTCCGTTTGGACTCAGTTTGATATTCCTTTTCTTTGAAACACCGAAATAGGCAAGAAAACAACAATTTGGGCTGGGCCTCCGGTTAATAGGTTAGTCCCAAAAATAATATAGAAGTGTATAATAAAGCCCATAAACATCCAAAACAGATAATATAATAGCATGGAACAATAAAAAATTATAGATACGTTGGAGACGTATCAGCATCCCCAAGCTTAATTCCCGCTCGTCCTCGAGTAGGTATATGATAAAAACAGAATTTTTGATGTGGAATGCTACCTAACATATTTATCCATGTAATTCTCTTTATTGTAGCAAGTATATTCAGATCCATAAGATTCAAGACAAAAGTTTAATATTGACATAAAAATAATAATACTTCAAGCATACTAACAAAGTAATCATGTCTTCTCAAAATAACATGGCCAAAGAAAGCTATCCCTACAAAATCATATAGTCTGGCTATGCTCTATCTTCATCACACAAAATATTTAAATCATGCACAACCCCGATGACAAGCCAAACAATTGTTTCATACTTTTGATGTTCTCAAACTTTTTCAATCTTCACACAATACATGAGAGTGAGCCATGGACATAGCACTATAAGTGGAATAGAATGGTGGTTGTGGAGAAGAGAAAAAGGAGAAGATAGTCTCACATCAACTAGGCGTATCAACGGGCTATGGAGATGCCCATCAATAGATATCAATGTGAGTGAGTAGGTATTGCCATGGAACGGATGCACTAGATCTATAAGTGTATGAAAGCTCAACAAAAGAAACTAAGTGGGTGTGCATCCAACTTGCTTGCTCATGAAGACCTAGGGCAATTTTGAGGAAGCCCATCATTGGAATATACAAGCCAAGTTCTATAATGTAAAATTCCCACTAGTATATGAAAGTGACAACATAGGAGACTCTCTATCATGAAGATCATGGTGCTACTTTGAAGCACAAGTGTGGAAAAGGATAGTAACATTGTTCCTTCTCTCTTTTTCTCTCATTTTTTTATTTTTTTATTTGGGCCTTTTCTCTTTTTTTGGCCTCTTTTTTTGTCCGGAGTCTCATCCCGACTTGTGGGGGAATCATAGTCTCCATCATCCTTTCCTCACATGGGACAATGCTCTAATAATGATGATCATCACACTTTTATTTACTTACAACTCAAGAATTACAACAAAATATGAATCTATGTGAATGCCTCCGGCGGTGTACCGGGATGTGCAATGATGCACGAGTGACATGTATGAAGATTTATGAACGGTGGCTTTGCCACAAATACGATGTCAACTACGTGATCATGCAAGCAATATGACAATGATGAAGCATGTCATAATAATGGAACGGTGGAAAGTTGCATGGCAATATATCTCAGAATGGCTATGGAAATGCCATAATAGGTAGGTATGGTGGCTGTTTTGAGGAAGGTAAATGGTGGGTTTATGGTACCGGCGAAAGTTGCGCGGTACTAGATAGGCTAGCAATGGTGGAAGGGTGAGAGTGCGTATAATCCATGGACTCAACATTAGTCATAAAGAACTCACATACTTATTGCAAAAATCTATTAGTCATCGAAACAAAGTACTACATCCATGCTCCTAGGGGGATAGATTGGTAGGAAAAGACCATCGCTCGTCCCCGACCGCCACTCATAAGGAAGGCAATAAATAAATAAATCATGCTCCGACTTCATCATATAACTGTTCACCATACGTGCATGCTATGGGAATCACAAACTTCAACACAAGTATTTCTCAAATTCACAACTACTCAACTAGCATGACTCTAATACCACCAGCTCCATATCTCAAAACAATCATCAAGTATCAAACTTCTCTTACTATTCAATGCACTTATATGAAAGTTTTTATAATGCCATGTTGTTCTAAAGGACTCTCAAAATAATATAAGTGAAGCATGAGAGATCAATTATTTCTATAAAATAAAACCACTGCCGTCTCTAAAAGATATAAGTGAAGCACTAGAGCAAATGACAAACTACTCCGAAAAATATAAGTGAAGATCAATGAGTAGTAGAATAATTATGCAACTATGTGAAGACTCTCTAACATTTAATAATTTCAGATCTTGGTATTTTATTCGAACAGAAAGCAAAACTAAATAAAATAAAATGACGATCCAAGCAAAACACATATCATGTGGTGAAGAAAAATATAGCTCCAAGTAAAGTTACCGATGAACGAAGACGAAAGAGGGGATGCCTTCCGAGGCATCCCCGGGCTTAGGCTCTTGGTTGTCCTTGAATATTAACTTGGGGTGCCTTGGGAATCCCCAAGCTTAGGCTCTTGCCACTCCTTATTCCATAGTCCATCGAATATTTACCCAAAACTTGAAAACTTCACAACACAAAACTTAACAGAAAACTCGTAAGCTCCGTTAGTATAAGAAAATAAATCACCACTTAGGTACTGTTTTGAACTCATTATAAATTCATATTGGTGTAATATATACTGTATTACAACTTCTGTATGGTTCATACCCTCCGATACTACTCATAGATTCATCAAAATAAGCAAACAACATGATGAAAACAGAATCTGTCAAAAACAGAACAGTCTGTAGTAATCTGTGTCAAACATATACTTCTGGAACTCATAAAATTCTCAAATAAATTGGTGGACCTGAGGAATTTATCTATTAATCATCTTCAAAACGAATTAACTAAATATCATTTTCCAATAAAAAATGGCAGCAATTCTCGTGAGTGCTAAAGTTTCTGTTTTTTACAGCAAGATCGCAAAGACTTTCCCCAAGTCTTCCCAAAGGTTCTACTTGCCACAAACACTAATTAAAACATAAAACCACATCTAAACAGAGGCTACATGAATTATTTATTACTAAACAGGAACAAAAAGCAAGGAACAAAAATAAAATTGGGTTGCCTCCCAACAAGCACTATCGTTTGACGCCCCTAGCTAGGCATGATGATTTCAACGATGCTCACATAAGACATAAGAATTGAAACAAAAAGAGAGCATCATGAAGAATATGACTAGCACATTTAAGTCTAACCCACTTCCTATGCATAGGGATTTTAAGAGCAAACAATTTATGGGAACAATAATCAACTAGCATAGGAAGGCAAAACAAGCATAACTTTAAAACTTTAAGCACATAGAAAGGAAACTTGATATTATTGCAATTCCTACAAGCATATGTTCTTCCCTCATAATAATTTTCAGTAGCATCATGAATGAATTCAACAATATAACTATCACATAAAGCATTCTTTTCATGATCTACAAGCATAATTTTTTTATTACTCTCCACATAAGCAAAATTCTTCTCATTCGGAATAGTGGTTGTATCATAAGAGACTCGAATACTATAAATCGTTTCCACATTATAAGAGTAATGTTCAGAAAAAGGGTAATCATAATCATGACAAGTTTTATAAATATAATCACCACTACTTTTTATAGCATAAGTGTCATCACAATAATCATCATAAGTAGCAACTTTGTTCTCATCATAATCAATTGAAACCTCTTCCAAGATAGTGGAATCATTACTAAATAAAGTCATGACCTCTCCAAATCCACTTTCATAATTGTCAAAATAATATTCAACATCCTCCAAAATAGTGGGATCATTACTTACTAAAGTTTACACTCTTCCAAACCCACTTTCATCAATATAATCATCATAAGTAGGAGGCATGCTATCATCATTATAAATTTGCATATCAAAACTTGGGAGACTAAAAATATCATCTTCATTGAACGTAGCATCCCCAATCTTGGGACAAACATTAATTGCGGCAAATATATTCTCAAAAACATCATCTTCATCAAACATAGCATCCCCAAGCTTGGGCCTTTTCATATCATAAGCATAACCACTCTCATCATTAATAGTATGGATAACACCAATAGTATAGCAATTATCATCATCACAATGAGAAATAGGAGCAACATCATTTGGGAGATATACCTTTCTACCTTTACTTCTCCGTCTTTTCTTTTTCTTCTTCACATCATGTGTGGGTTCAATCCTCTTTTTGGAGCTCCTTATTAATGAGATTGGTTGAATAGAAGGCTCCTCCTCGTTACCTGATTCATCATAAGAAATAATAGGAGAATATTGGGAAGTCTCTTCCCTTTCGTTAGTATTATCTTCATCTTCTATTTGTTTTCTTTTCTTTATGTAATTGGCAATATAAGGATTTTCAATGCAATTCACCGCACAATACATATAAATTTCTTCTAGATCAATATCGAGGAATTTCTCAAGGTTATATTATGGAATATGCTTAGTTTGACGTTTCATTTCTTCATAACCCAAAAGCAAACTAAGTTCATTATGATGTGCAAGGGAAATCAAGTCATCACAATTTTTGGACATGATTCGATCATGAAACACTTTGCATTTGATATTTAAATGATCATGTTCATTTCAAAGTTCACAAGTATGGCTAAGATATTTTAAATTTTCAGCACTAACATCTAGCCTCTCTTGCAACCATTTAGTTTCCAAATACTTATGCCTCTTGCAAAATCTATCTTCCATGTTTGGTATGTACTTGCAAACTCTATGCACTCCACGAAAATCGACATGCTTATAAGAGATATTTTCATCATGACTGGTGCAATCATCATTAGTACTATGGATATTCAAGGAATTCATACTAACAACATTGCAATCATGCTCATCATTCAAAGTTTTAGTGCCAAACATTTTATAGACTTCTTCTTCAAGCATTTGAGCACAATTTTCCTTTCCATCATTCTCACGAAAGATATTAAAAAGATGAAGCGTATGAGGCAAACTCAATTCCATTTTTTTGTAGTTTTCTTTTATAAACTAAACTAGTGCTAAAACAAGAAACAAAAAGATTCGATTGCAAGACCTAAAGATATACCTTCAAGCGCTAACCTCCCCGGCAACGGCGCCAGAAAAGAGCTTGATGTCTACTACACAACCTTCTTCTTGTAGACGTTGTTGGGCCTCCAAGTGCAGAGGTTTGTAGGACAGTAGCAAATTTCCCTCAAGTGGATGACCTAAGGTTTATCAATCTGTGGGAGGCGTAGGATGAAGATGGTCTCTCTCAAGCAACCCTACAACCAAATAACAAAGAGTCTCTTGTGTCCCCAACACACCCAGTACAATGGTAAATTGTATAGGTGCACTAGTTCGGTGAAGAGATGGTGATACAAGTGCAATATGGATGGTAAATAAAGGTTTTTGTAATATGAAAAATTATAAAAACAGCAAGGTAACTAATGGTAAAAGTGAGCGTAAACGGTATTGCAATGCGTTGAAAAAAGGCCTAGGGTTCATACTTTCACTAGTGCAAGTTCTCTCGACAATAATAAGATAATTGGATCATATAACTATCCCTCAACATGCAACAAAGAGTCACTCCAAAGTCACTAATAGAGGAGAACAAATGAAGAGATTATGGTAGGGTACGAAACCACCTCAAAGTTATCCTTTCTGATCGATCTATTCAAGAGTCCGTAGTAAAATAACACGAAGCTATTCTTTCCGTTCAATCTATCATAGAGTTCGTACTAGAATAACACCTTAAGACACAAATAAACCAAAACCCTAACATCACCTAGATACCCCAATGTCACCTCAAGTATCCGTGGGTATGATTATACGACATGCATCACACAATCTCGGATTCATCTATTCAACCAACACAAAGAACTTCAAAGAGTGCCCCAAAGTTTCTACCGGAGGTCAAGACAAAAACGTGTGCCAACCCCTATGCATAAGTTCATGAGGTCACGGAACTCGCAAGTTGATCACCAAAACATACATCAAGTGGATCACGTGATATCCCATTGTCACCACAGATAAGCACATACAAGACATACATCAAGTGTTCTCAAATCCTTAAAGACTCAATCCGATAAGATAACTTCAAAGGGAAAACTCAATTCATCACAAGAGAGTAGAGGGGGAGAAACATCATAAGATCCAACTATAATAGCAAAGCTCGCGATACATCAAGATCATACCACCTCAAGAACACGAGAGAGAGAGATCAAACACATAGCTACTGGTACATACCCTCAGCACCGAGGGGGAACTACTCCCTCCTCGTTATGGAGAGCGCTGGGATGATGGAGATGGACACCGGAGAGGGATCCCCCCTCCAGTAGGGTGCCAGAACGGGTCTAGATTAGTTTTCGGTGGCTACGGAGGCTTCTGGCGGCGGAACTCCCGATCTATTCTGCTCCCTGATGATTTTAGGTTATTTGGATATATATAGGAGAAAGAAGTCGGTCAGGGGAGCCACGAGGGGCCCACGAAGGTGGGGGCGCGCCCAGGGGTGGCAGGCACGCCTCCCTGCCTCGTGGCCACCTTGAAGCTCCCTGACGTGTACTCCAAGTCTCCTGGATTGCTTCCGTTCCAAAAATAACTCTCCCGAAGGTTTCATTCCGTTTGGACTCCGTTTGATATTCCTTTTCTTCGAAACACTGAAATAGGCAAGAAAACAACAATTTGGGCTGGGCCTCCGGTTAATAGGTTAGTCCCAAAAATAATATAAAAGTGTATAATAAAGCCCATAAACATCCAAAACAGATAATATAATAGCATGGAACAATAAATAATTATAGATACATTGGAGACGTATCATTTAGTAATTTTGAAATTGATGAATACTTGTGTTGAAATTGGCAAGTCCCGTAGCATGCACGTATGGTGAACGTTATGTGACAAATTTGAAGCATGGGGTGTTCTTTGATTGCTTTCCTTATGAGTGGCGGCCGGGGACGAGCGATGGTCTTTTCCTACTAATCTATCCCCCTAGGAGCATGCGTATAGTGCTTGGTTTTGATGACTTGTAGATTTTTGCAATAAGTATGTGAGTTCTTTATGACTAATGTTGAGTTCATGGATTATACGCACTCTCACCCTTCCACCATTGCTAGCCTCTTCGGTACCGTGCATTGCCCTTTCTCACCTTGAGAGTTGGTGCAAACTTCGCTGGTGCATCCAAACCCTGTGATATGATACGCTCTATCACACATAAGCCTCCTTATATCTTCCTCAAAACAGCCACCATACCTACCTATTATGGCATTTCCATAGCCATTCTGAGATATATTGCCACGCAACTTTCCACCGTTCCATTTATTATGACACGCATCATCATTGCCATATTGCTTTGCATGATCATGTAGTTGACATCGTATTTGTGGCAAAGCCACCGTTCATAATTTGTTCATACATGTCACTCTTGATTCATCGCAATCCCGGTACACCGCCGGAGGCATTCACATAGAGTCATATTTTGTTCTAAGTATCGAGTTGTAATTCTTGAGTTGTAAGAAAATAAAAGTATGATGATCATGATTAGAGCATTGTCCCATGTGAGGAAAGGATGATGGAGACTATGGTTCCCCCACAAGTCGGGATGAGACTCCGGACGAAAAAAGTAAGAAAAGAGGCAAAAAAGAAGGCCCAAATAAATAATAATAAATAATAAATGAGAGAAAAAGAGAGAAGGGACAATGTTACTATCCTTTTCCACACTTGTGCTTCAAAGTAGCACCATGATCTTCATGATAGAGAGTCTCTTATTTTGTCACTTTCATATACTAGTGGGAATTTTTCACTATAGAACTTGTCTTGTATATTCCAATGATTGGCTTCATCAAATGCCCTAGGTCTTCGTGAGCAAGCGAGTTGGATGCACACCACTTAGTTTCTTTGATGAGCTTTCATATATTTATAGCTCTAGTGCATCTGTTGCATGGCAATCCCTACTCTTTGCATTGACATCAATCAGTGGGCATCTCCACAGCCCATTGATTATCCGCGTCAATGTGAGACTTTCTCCCTTTTTGTGTTCTCACACAACCTCAATCATCATATTCTATTCCACCCATAGTGCTATGTCGATGGCTCGCGCTCATATATTGCGTAAAAGTTGAAAGAGTTTGGAAAGGCTAAGTATGAAACAATTGCTTGGCTTGTCATCGGGGTTGTGCATGATGATAGCATTTTGTGTGACGAAAATGAAGCATGGCCAAACTATATGACTTTGTAGGTATAAGTTTTCTTTGGCTATGGTATTTTGATAAGACATAATTGCTTGATTAGCATACTTGGAGTATTGCTATTTTTATGTCAACAATAAACTTTTATCTTGAATCTTTCGGATCTGAACGTTCATGCCACAATAGAGAAAAATACATTGAAGAATATTCTAGAAAGCATTCCACATCAAAAATTCTATTTTTATCATTTACCTACTCGAGGACGAGCAGGAATTAAGCTTGGGGATGCTGATACGTCTCCGACGTATCTATAATTTTTGATTGTTCCATGCTATTATATTATCTGTTTTGGACGTTAATGGGCTTTATTTTACACTTTTATATTATTTTTGGGACTAACCTATTAACCGGAGGCCCAACCCAAATTGTTGTTTTTTTGCCTATTTCAGTGTTTCGTAGAAAAGGAATATCAAACGGAGTCCAAACGGAATGAAACCTTTGGGAACATGATTTTTGGAACAAACGTGATCCAGAGGACTTGGAGTGGATGTCAAGCAATCAACGAGCCGACCACGAGGCATGGGGCCGCGCCTACCCCCCTGGGCGCGCCCTCCCCCCTCGTGGGCCCCTCGTAGCTCCACCGACCTACTTCTTCCTCCTATATATGTACACATACCCCGCAAACATCCAGGAGCACCACGAAACCCTATTTCCACCGCCGCAACCTTCTTTACCCAAGAGATCCCATCTTGGGGCCTTTTCCGGAGCTCCGCCGGAGGGGGCAATGATCACGGAGGGCCTCTACATCAACTCCATGGCCCCTCCGATGATGTGTGAGTAGTTTACTTCAGACCTTCGGGTCCATAGCTAGTAGCTAGATGGCTTCTTCTCTCTCTTTGGATCTCAATACAAAGTTCTCCTCGATTCTCTTGGAGATCTATTCGATGTAACTCTCTTTTTCGTGGTGTGTTTGTCGAGATCCGATGAATTGTGGGTTTATGATCCAGATTATCTATGAACAATATTTGAATCTTCTCTGAATTCTTTTATGTATGATTGGTTTATCTTTGCAAGTCTCTTCGAATTATCAGTTTGGTTTGGCCTACTAGATTGATCTTTCTGATGGGAGAAGTGCTTAGCTTTGGGTTCAATCTTGCGGTGCTCGATGCTAGTGACAAAAAGGGAAATGACACATATTGTATTGTTGCCACCGAGGATAAAAAGGTGGGGTTTACATCATATTCCATGAGTTTATCCCTCTACATCATGTCATCTTGCTTAAGACGTTACTCTGATCTTATGAACTTAATACTCTAAATGCATGCTGGATAGCAGTCGGTGTGTGGAGTAATAGTAGTAGATGCAGGCAGGAGTCGGTCTACTTGTCACGGATGTGATGCCTATATACATGATCATGCCTAGATATTCTCATAATTATTCGCTTTTCTATCAATTGCTTGACAGTAATTTGTTCACCCACCATAATACTTATGCTATCTTGAGAGAAGCCACTAGTGAAACCTATGGCCCCCGGGTCTATTTTCCATCATACAAGTTTCCAATCTATTTTATTTTGCAATCTTTACTTTCAATCTATATCATAAAAATACAAAAATACTTATCTTATTATTATCATCTCTATCAGATCTCACTCTTGCAAGTGGCCGTGAAGGGATTGATAACTCCTTTATCGCGTTGGTTGCGAGATTCTTATTTGTTTGTGTAGGTACAAGGTGACTCGCGCGTGGTCTCCTACTCGATTGATACCTTGGTTCTTAAAAACTAAGGGAAATACTTGCGCTACTTTACTGCACCACCCTTTCCTCTTCAAGGTAAAACCAACGCAGTGCTCAAGAGGTAGCAAGGCCCTATTATAATAGTTTCCTTTTTAGCAAGGTTAATCATTCTTCCATGAGGGAATTGTAAGACTTATTCTATAAGTTGTTCCTGATGAATCCTTTGAGTATCCGAAGTCCGGCCTTTGCTTGAAGACCATGTCAATGCTACCTCGAAGCATGTCTATGGTACTCTGGTTTTCAATAAGAACATTTGAAGCACAATGCTAACATTTCTTTTTCAATTATCCAAACACCATTGTAGGGTAATGTCATGAAATTTCTCTCCCCTTACCTAAAGGGGTGTCTACTTAAGATCTTGTCATGGTTATCATGCTCTACTTGTCCTTGGGAAGGATATACCCCTGAAGTATGTATTTAAACACATTTTCCTTTCTGTTGTTCTAAATTAATCGGATAATAGTATTTCATTTTGATTGTTTTGTTTAACCTTTCTTGTAATCTGACTTAACTAAGCAATAATAATTCCCTGCTAAGGTACACACCTTGTTGGTCCACTCTGTCAGTAAGACCCTGTTTGTTGATGACATTCCGGTAACCCCCGATGGACGAGAACTTTGCCTATTGGTCCACCTCGTTTAACGAGCAAGAAGATGGTTCTCTTTGTCCCTCTCCCTTGGTACCAACGTTGTTGCCGACATAACTGACAGGCTATTCTCTGGCATGCCTTGCTATCGTAACCGTGCAAGATGGCAGTGCCTTTCCTACTTTTAACCCACATGGTGGGCCCATAACCCACAGTTCCACATGATCGAAACCTGACTCTCCTGTACACCCTATTGTCAAAGTTATTTCTCGCGCTTGACTTCGTATGTAATTCACGGGCCACCTGCCTAGTGATCTATTCTGGTACCAGTCACAATACTTATTCCCGTTGCCTTGAACCCCTTTCACACCTTGATTCAGACATCGAACGATTGCCTGCCCGCTCGAAACATCCCATGATACCTCCTTACTTTTCTCTCGATATTTTCTTAAGTTCCAATTCGAGAGTACTTTCCGCCACCTTCCCCGATGTTATAGACTAGATATAGTCAACCTTGCAGAGGTCCGCTCTACCGTACTACCCACCCTTTATTCTTACGTAAGTACGATGGAGTTCCCAAAGAAAGGATGTCGACTTCATCATGATGACCTGAAGCAGAGAAATGAAGACATCAACGTAGTGGATCGACCTCTTCGAGAAGAGCAACCAAGACCGAGAAGACTCGTTAGAATTTTGTAACCCATTATCTCCCCTTATCTCCATCTCTAAAGTCTCGGGACGAGGTTTCTTGTAGTGGAGGAGATTTATAACACCCCCAGTGGTTAGCTATAGTAACCTCACCCTGATGATGCCATGTCACCAGGCTAGCTAAGCTAAATTCCCACTTGATAAAAATCAAAGCCATTTTCAAATTAAATTAAAGTCAAATAAATTATTTCTTCGAATAGTAAAACTAATACGTCCACCTTATATAAAAATTCCCCTGATCATTCTTACGTTGAAACCAACATTATTTGACTCACCTAGTAAAACCTAGAGATTTACTAAGTGGTCCAGCAGCAAATTAGTTGACCTTTTAAATTTTTAAATATTTGAACAAGTCCCTTTTGGGTCCAAACTTTTTGTGTGGCTGTAGGATAAAACCTGGTATTTATGTGCCAAGTTTCAACTACAACTAAAATCTTTTGCTACTAAAAGAAAATACCAACCAGTAAATAAAATAGAAAATATAAAGAAAAGGAAATTGGGGAAAGGGCACTATGCCCTTGGCCCATTTGACCCAATAGTGTGGCCCGACCCATTTGGGTCAGCCTTTTCCTAACCTCCAGCACGCACGCGCCCGATGACCGGCTCGCTGTTGCAGTCGTGCTAGCTCGCCTCCTCGCATCGCTACAGGGCGCCGGGGTCGATAAGAAGACCACCACGGACACCATGGGCAGCCCCAGATCTTATCTCTCTCTCCCTTGCTCACCTTCTTCCTCGTGGCAAAGCCTGCCACTGTCGTCGCTGTAGTCGCGGCCACGAGCCTCCTTGACGCCCGAGAGGATGTCCAGTAGCTGCACCGCCTTTGTCCACATCGTCTGAGCCCATCCGCTCGACCGGAGCTGCGCCGCATCGACGGCACAACCTCTTTTCTTCTCCGGCCCTGACCCAGACCTCACCGTCGATTTCCACCGCCGCACGCCATCCCGAGCTTCTCCCCTGCCTCACGGTGAGCATACACATGTTTCTCCCTTATTTTGAGCTCGGGTCCGAGCTCTATTTGCTTTAACGTCGTTGCTTCGCTCCGGCCGCCGTCGAAGCTCGTCGATGCCGACAACCCAGTCCATCCCGCGATGCCCGTCACCGTAGATTGACACGCGATGTCGCCCGCGTCCAGCAACAGCTCCTCGAGACCAAACCTGAGCCCCCTTCGCGTTTCTACCATCGCCGCTGCTACCCTGTTCACGTCGCCGTGCCCCTTCCCGTGCGCCAGGACGACCCCAGGCAGCGCGCTCCCGTCCCTGA
>NC_041392.1:142742594-142773696 GCF_002162155.2 Triticum dicoccoides
TCCCCTTTTCTATAAAAAAGGGTTTCTAAATAAAAATAAAAATAGTTAATTAATTAAACTAATTAATCTTAATTAACATAATTAAAGTGGTTTAGTTAAACCTAATAAACTAATAACCTTTTTAGTCTAAGTAGTGTATGACAGGGGCCCCACCCCCTATTGACTAGTCAAATGTTGACTGGTCAACTGGGACCCCCCTGGCACACCTGTCAGCCTCTAGTACACTTTTGTGTATGCAAAGCTGGGTACCCATAGCAATTAATATTTATTTTTGAATTTATAATGATTTTAGAATATTGTTAAATCTTTGAAAAATCAAAGAAAATAATCCGTAACTCGGATGAAAAAGTTTTATACATGAAAATTGCTTAGGACGACGAGACGAATCTGAATACGGGGTCTGTTCGTCTGCCACACGTCCCTAGCATAGCGAACATGCAACAATCCACCTCCGGTTCGTTTGTCCGAAAACGTCAAACACCAGGAATATTTTCCCGGATGTTTTCCCCCTTTGCCAGTAGCACCTACTACTATGTTAAGTCACCTCTAGTACCGTGTAATGCCATGTTACACTTTGTGATGCTTTGATTGCTTTGTTATTTATTGTGTTCCCCCTCTGTTACTTCTTTCGGGTAGACCCCGAGACTGCCGGCGACCCCCAGTACGACTACGGTGTTGACGACCCCTCCGTCTGGCTAGAGCAACCAGACAAGCCCCCCCCTTTGATCAACCCGATATTGCATATTCTTCTCTCTACTGCTTGCATTAGACTAGTGTAGCATGTTACTGCTTTCACTTAATCCTATTCAGCTGCATAGCCTGTCATTGTTGCTACAATTGTTGATCACTACAAGAAATATGTCAATTTGTGACCTTCTGTCAGTGACCCTGAAAGAATTGGTCGTAAATCTACGACCATTTGAGACCAATTGGTCAAAAGCTGTTCGAGGGGCTCCAAACCCTAAACCATAACGACCATTTTGGTCCAAAAGGTCGCAATTTTCTTACACGGAGTTGTCGTAAAGCAGACAACACTGATCCGCTGCCATATTTCTAGCTGATCACGACCAATATAAATGGTCATAACATTCTAAACATGGATGCATTGATATGACTGGACGCCACATCATCAATTTCGCCTATGTGTCATGTCATTTTTGCTTATGTGTCACTTCTAGCAGTTGGTTTGACCACTCACATATTTACTAAAATGATCTGTGGACCTACCACTGACATGCGGGGCCAACTAACACAATGCCAATGACATGTGGGACCCATTGTCCACTCACATATTAACTTGTTGAGTACAATGACATGTGAGGCCTACTACTGACAAGCAGGACCAACTAATACAATACCTATGACACTGATCCGCTGCCATATTTCTAGCTGATCATGACCAATATAAATGGTCATAACATTCTAAACATGGATGCATTGATATGACTGGACGCCACATCATCAATTTCGCCTATGTGTCATGTCATTTTTGCTTATGTGTCACTTCTAGCAGTTGGTTTGACCACTCACATATTTACTAAAATGATCTGTGGACCTACCACTGACATGCGGGGCCAACTAACACAATGCCAATGACATGTGGGACCCATTGTCCACTCACATATTAACTTGTTGAGTATAATGACATGTGAGGCCTACTACTGACAAGTAGGACCAACTAATACAATACCTATGACACGTGGGACCGTCCTCCCCTGGAATAAAGGACCTGCAAATTGGTGTATAAAGCAGAAAAAGGTGGCTCCAACTCGAACCCGCAACGTCTCAGTCTCGTCTCAGTCTTTGGTGATTGGGTAGCGCGCGCGGCCTACTTAAGGTTTCTCTTCGACTGGGCTTGGGCCTTGTTCGGACGACGCCACCTCCTATTTTTTTATTTTAACATTTTCGTGTGTCGCCTAGGCTTTGGCACGTTCAGGAATAAAGGTTAGTGTCGATGCTATGCTAGAACTTGGGCCGGCCCATGCCGGGCTCCCTCTTTTTTCGTTAGTTTTTTGTTTTTTGTTTTCTTTTCCGTTTTATTTTTGCTTCATAAAAAGTTGGGGATTACAAAAAAGATTATAATTCAAAAAATGTACACTAGTGCAAAACAATGTTCACGAATTCAGAAGTATGTTAACAAATTCTTTAAATTCAATGAAAATAAATAAATTTCATGAAATGTTTTGAATTCAAGAACATTTTTTAATTCAACGAAAATTTTTCCGAAAATCATGAACATTATCGAAATATTATGAAAACTTTTTGAAGTCAATAAACCATTTTCTAAAATTTTATCTCTCTAGAAAAAGGTTATTCATTATAGGAAAATCTCGAAACAACTTAAAAATATAAAATTGCAAGAATAGGAAAATGAAAACACCCTATAATTGCGGTCAAAATGGCAGCATGACCGTCGTAGCTAGAGGGAGTCTTTGAAAACTTTTGTTGGATCTCTAATGAAATAACTAGTTGCGTACCTAGAAATGATTTTTGGAAACATAAAGAGAAAACTATGAAACAAATGTAGTTCAAATATCTAGGGGTTGAATTTTACAAAACTTTTGGAGTATCTCTAATTGAATAGATACTTGTGTACCTAAAAATGATTTTTGAAAAAAAATAAAGAGCAAACAATGAGGCAGCTGCACTTCAAATTTGACCCGCTTTCAGCTGAAACGACGAAAATTTGTCTTTTTCACAAGAGGTGGATGGAAAGGTTTTGACACCCAACCATTTGGTCAATTGTACATAAAATATGGCCTAATATTTTAGAAAAATATTTTGATCCAATTTTGCAACAAATATATGGTAGGTCCTTCACACAAAAAACTCATTTTTGGCACTCAAAAAATGGAAAAAATATTTTTTTCGTCCAAAGAAAATGAAAACTTCCTTAGGCAACATTGTTTGACATTCCAATATGCACCCTTATGCACAATATGAGATCATTTGAACAAACTATGCCATGAATGTGGCCATAAAATTGATCATTTGACTTGAAAGCCATTGATCTCCACACATCATAGCTCGTTTCTGAGAACACTTTACAAAATTAATTATCGTATTACAAGTTTATTATTTTTCCAGGTAACTTGGCCACATATAATGACACTATATGAAGGTTTTCCAATTTTTTGAATTTTTTTGAAGTTTTCATGCCCGTTTCAAAATGTGGTCAAAACGACGGGCATGACCGTTCCTAGCTAGTGGTTGAATCTTGGAAAACTTTTGGTATTTCCCTAATTAAATAGATACTTTTGTACCTAAAAATGACTTTCGGGAAAAATAAAAAGCAAACTATGAGGCAGTTGCAGTTCAAATTTGACCCGCTTCCAACTAAATCGGTGGAAATTTGCCTTTTTCACCAGAGGTGGATCACAACTTTTGACACCCAACCATTTTGTCAATTGTGCATTAAATATGGCCTAGTATTTTACAAAATTGATTTGGTACAATTTTTCAACAATTATTTGGTAGGTTCTTCACAAAAAGCTCATTTTGGGCGCTCGAAAAATGGAAAATGATTTTTTTGTCCAAAGAAAATGAAAACTTCCTTAGGCAACATTGTTTGCCATTCCAATATGCACCCGTGTGCACAATATGAGAACATTTGAACAAACTATGCCATGAATGTGGCCATAAGATTGATCATTTGACTTGAAAGCCAGTGATCTTCACACATGATAACTCGTTTCTGACAACACTTTTTAAACTTAATCATCATATTACAAGTTTATTATTTTTCCAGGTAACTTGGCCACATATAATGAAACTATGCAAAGATTTTCCAATTTTTTGATTTTTTTGAATTTTTCAGGCCCCTTTGAAAATGCGGTCAAAACAGCGGGCATGCCCGTTCCTAGCTAGTGGTTGAATCTTGAAAAACTTTTGGTGTTTCTCTTATTAAATAGATACTTTTGTACCTAAAAATGATTTTTGGGAAAAACAAAAGGCAAACTATGAGGCAACTGCAGTTCAAATTTGACCCACTTCCAACTGAATCGACGGAAATTTGTCTTTTTCACCAGAGGGTCAAAACTTTTGACACCCAACCATTTTGTCAATTGTGCATTAAATATGGCCTAGTATTTTAGAAAATTGATTTGGTACAATTTTGCAACAATTATTTTGTAGGTTCTTCACAAAAAAGCTCATTTTGGGCGCTCGAAAAATGGAAAATGATTTTTTTTGTCCAAAAAAAATGAAAACTTCCTTAGGAAACATTGTTCGCCATTCCAATATGCACATGTGTGCACAATATGAGATCATTTGAACAAATTATGCCATGAATGTGGCCATAAGATTGATCATTTGACTTGAAAGCCATTGATCTTCACACATGATAGCTCGTTTCTGAGAACACTTTTTAAAGTTAATCATCATATTACAAGTTTATTATTTTTCCACGTAACTTGGCCACATATAATGACACTATGCGAAGGTTTTCCATTTTTTTGTTTTTTTTAATTTTTCATGCCCGTTTCAAAATGCGGTCAAAATAGCAGGCATGACCGTTCCTAGCTAGTGGTTGAATCTTGGAAAACTTTTGGTGTTTCTCTTATTAAATAGATACTTTTGTACCTAAAAACGATTTTTGGGAAAAATAAAAAGCAAACTATGAGGCAGCTGCAGTTCAAATTTGACCCACTTCCAGCTGAATCGGCGGAAATTTGTCTTTTTCTCCAAAGGTGGATCAAAACTTTTGACACCAAACCATTTGGTCAATTGTGCATTAAATATGGCCTAGTATTTTAGAAAATTGATTTGGTACAATTTTGCAACAATTATTTGGTAGGTTCTCCACAAAAAAGCTCATTTTGGGCGCTCGAAAAATGGAAAATGATTTTTTCGTCCAAAGAAAATGAAAACTTCCTTAGGCAACATTGTTTGCCATTCCAATATGCACCCTTGTGCACAATATGAGATCATTTGATGCGATGATTTGTTGATGCGAGGGGCGTCGAAGCTCAAGGTGTGGGGCAGTGATGCGTGGCGCCGCTGGCTGCCGGGTAGTAGCCACCGGTCATGTGTGGCGCCGCAAGGCCGTCGAGGTTTGCAGCAGAAGGTGATGCTGAAATAGTCACCGGTGATGCAACAGAGCATCGTCGGGGACTGCCGATGCTGTGATCCAACATCGCCGGGACCGACGGAGTTGCAATGAAGCAGTGTCGGGCCGCTAGTGTTTTGATTTTCTAGCTTAATTGTAAACGGTTGTGATCTTCACATTTTAGTTAATTGTAAATAAGTTGTGCACTAATATTTTTGAAAATATTTGTGGTACTTTTTACAAGACAGATTTGTAGTTTTTTCTAAAAAAACATAGAATATTTGGGTTCAAAATTTAAAGATTCCAACACAAAACAACCGGCCAATGAGAAGCCAGGAACCACAATCACGCGGATCACCTAGTCCAAAGCGATCTGAGCCATTCATCACACACCCATCAACGGTGGAGCTTCTTCAGAGAAACCCAAACCCTAACCCACCCACCCACCCACCCTCGTTCTCTCCCATTCCCCAGATCTGATCGAGGCACCCTGCCGCCCCCGCCTTCCTATCCCTCGTCTCATCTTTCTCCCAGATCCGATCGAGGCACCGCCGCCACCCCCACCCACCACCGCCGACCTCTCCACCATTGATGGAGCTTCTCACATGGATCGAGGCACCGCTGTCACCCCCACCCACCACCGCCACACTACTCCCTCGTCCCCATCTCCTCGCCGCAACCATCTCCTCCCCATCCCCCATTGCGCCATGCCTGATCCCGGTGAGGACGTAGCAGTCGGCGCCCTTGCGCGCGATGGCGGCGGCGAGGTCGGCGCTCTCATCGAGCAGCATGCGGCGCTAGCTGTGGGGTCTGGCCAGCGACGCCGAGATCTGTTGCGGTGCGACGCCGAAGTGGTCCACCACGACCGCGTGCAGCTTCCGCATGCCCAGCGACGGCTGCACGGTCACCGTGCCCAGGTCCACGCTCTGCTCCCGCCAGGTTCGTCCGTGCACCCGCCTCCCTCCCTCTCATCATCGCGCACATCTTCGGCAGGTTAACACCTGCCATGTCCGTCTAATCTCATCTCATCCGCTCTATTCTCTTTTGATTTGCTTGGCTTGCCGTGCGTGCAGGGTAAAGGAGGAGGAGGCAGAGGAGCTGGGAGATCCATATCACTCGCCGCCTCCAGGGCCAAGCTCACCGCCGCCACCGCCGCCGCCAAGAAAGCTGCTACTACAGCTAGCGGCCAGGGCAAGGCCAAGGCCGCCAAGTCATTCTCCCTCACCGGCCAGAAGTTTGAAACCCCAGAGGAGGTACTCTACTAATTCCCTCTCTCTCGAATTCTTCTTTCATCATAGTATCATACTTGTATGCTTCCAGTTCAAGCATCTGATTTGGGAACCCTTTTTGCAATGAATTTGGCTTTCCTGAATTCACAGAGGGAGCCCCTGAGGATCTTCTACGAATCACTCTCCAAGCAGATCCCATCCAGCGACATGGCCGAATTCTGGTATGTCTGTACTTTGTACCTACCTACCCACCCCACCTCTGCTCTTCTCTGCTGTGCTGCACCAATTAATCACCACTTACTACTTACTAGTGCTTGCTTGCTTGTCCACAAGTTAAGTTAAGGCTGCAATCCCCGCCCAGTTACTACTACTAGACTGATCGATCCATTGATTTCTCTGAATGTCACTCAAATCCTTAGCTACCAAGCTAGCTTCCCTCCCTCCCTGCACACACCTAGCTAGCTAATTACACCAGTGGTGTTCAGAAACAACTTCACTCTGAATTACCAGTAGTTAATGTAAGT
Organism: Triticum dicoccoides; assembly: GCF_002162155.2. Taxonomy (NCBI): domain Eukaryota; kingdom Viridiplantae; phylum Streptophyta; class Magnoliopsida; order Poales; family Poaceae; genus Triticum; species Triticum dicoccoides. The sequence continues at coordinate 142,749,395 of NC_041392.1, forward strand.
TGATTAACGCATTGCATCTTACCTTGTGTTCATGTCGAATGCAAGCATCAGTAGTACCATTCTTTCTTTTTCTAGGAATGACAGCTTCAGTATGCATCTCCTCTTAATGATTCAGTCTTAAACTCAAAGTTAAGTAATTAATGTTCCAAACACAAGAGATCAATCTTATGTAGAGTAGTACGTGTGGAACTAAATGTTGGAAACACATGCAACGATCATGAGTATAGTAATTTTTTTACCTTGATCAAATTTCAACCGACATAGGTTTTATTCTTACCATCCACCAGTTTTGACAAATTGATAGTATTATTACTTGTAGCAACACAAGTGCAATCTTGTACTGCAAAATTGGTAGTGATCGGCTCGTGAAGGTAACCACGACCCCATCTATCCTTTTGTAGTAGAGCAGCATTCTGCAGCAAGGGCACCACGCAGACCTATGACCGTCAGTGGAGCTACCCAAAGTATCGAACCATCATAACTATTCTACACTGAAAAGTTAAGAGTATACATATCTTTTTTAATATTTGGTGACCAAGGCATGTTCCAGTCCAGCATCCATTAAACTTTGTATGCTGAATTTAAATTGGCTGTCACTATATACTTAGGAGGCAGTGACATAACAGTATATGCCTGTGCAGATTTATACATTGTTAAAATGGAGGCTTGGGAAGAATTATTTTCTTTGTAGTAATAAGTCAGGAGTTGATTGTTGCTTCAGTAGGGTGTCATACATTATAATCATCAGCTCATGTCGTCTGGGATCAAACATAGCGTTGAATTTACAAGAGTAAAGATTTATGTGAGAAGTACAAACCATGTTCAATTTTAACTACTACAAAAATTATGCCCCTGCTATAGTGATACATTCTGTACTACACTGTTGCTTCTATTTGCTTGCTTGATTACCTCTCTAAGGAAGCTTCATTTTGTTCTTCTTCATGTGCTACTTGCAGCATCAAGGGGATCTTCGACCGCTACCAGCAGGCCACCGGGACCAGCCTGTGGACCGAGCAGTATGAGGTTGGCTCGTGCTTCTCTATCTTGCCTCCATCCATCTTTTTCTTTAGCTGTATCACTTTCTCCTTTCTTTGATGTGGCTAATTTGCTTCAATTTGATATCATCTAGATCTAACTAGTTTGTAATTAGTCACTAGTGATGCACTGCTCTTTTTCCTTGTGATGCTTGAGTACTAAATAAACTGTTTTTGGTAATATGCACTGGTCTTTTGCTTATGCTCTTGTGAGTTTGGCAAGTGATTGTTTGAGGAGTAGATGTAGTGTGTGCTTATGCTCTTCTGATATTTGCAGGAGTAGTTCATTCTTGGGACATGTGTTAAATCAATAATGTTCCTCATTGTGTTAAATCAAGCCTTGCAGAGTACAATATACACACTAGACTGTTTCTGAACGTGTTAAATCAACAATATGTATGTGTTATTGTATCCTAGTAATTCTGCTGTGTCACTGTATCCTAGTAAAGCAAGATGCTTTTTATACTCATGTTCCTGATGATATTAGTGTACACTCAATTTGGTTATTTCTTCTAGTTCTGCTAGTAGTTGCTGTGTACTCCTAGTGTTGTAGTTGCTGTGTAGTAATACAGAAATATTAATGCTCAAATATGATGATGTGGCCTGCAGCGCACCTACAGTTTTCATTTCTATGATCAATTTAGAGAGTTGCACATGTCAGTATATTATATACTAAAAAATCCTAGCTAGTGAGTACATTTTAGTCACTCCATGAACGCATACTGGTTAGTGTTAGTCATACTATTTATGTACATGGCATTTGCTGTCAATTCTTGATTATAAGTTATTGGATCCCTCATTGGCTACAATTTGATGTTCTGTACCTATTCTTATTCTTATATGTTCATTCTTATTTTTTTGCATAGGTGAAGTGTGAATCCATGTCCGACGCTATGAAGCATATCAACAAAGAGTAGCATATTATGTGTTGTAATTGTAGGCAGTACTAGGCATATCTGGGTTGTAATATACTATAACGATTGTAATAGATTAATGTAGTATTGTTATGGACCAATTTCATTTGCTCTCTGGCCTTTCGAAACAATGATTGTGTATGTGATTTGAATACCCATGAAATGGAAACCTGACAAGTGGGTCCAAGTTATAATGGTTGTTTGACAAATTTTGAAATTTCTAATGTGTGGGACCAGAGCTAAGCATGACAGGTGGGACCCACTGCAAAATAAAATGGCTAAAAATAGAAAACCAGTAGACTATAAAAGGCTGCATTCTAGAATATAAAAGGCCAAATTGTTGGGCCAGGCCCATGTAGCAAATTGACAGAAAAAATATATATTAAAAAGGCTAAATTAATGGGCTCGGCCCATATAGACACCCAATTGGACCGGGCTGATTCATATCCACATCAGCTTGCCACGCTGGATCCTACGTAGCCTAGGGATGTTGCTAGTGACCAGAAATTTGGTCGAAGAACCAACGACCTTTTACATATCACAAAGAAGGTTGTGAATTTCAGTTTACGACCGCCGGCTTTTGACCATCTGTTTTTTGTCACAAAAAGGTCGCAAATGAAAAACAATGACCTTTCGGTGACCAATAGTGATGGTCGCAAGTTGACATATTTCTTGTAATGGATACCTTTACCTGCAATCCTAAATGCTTAGTATAGGATGCTAGTTTATCATCTGTGACCCTTCATTCTTGTCCGTCTGCCATGCTATACTATCGGGCCGTGATCACTTGGGAGGTGATCACGAGTATATATACTATACATATTACACATGATACATGTTGTGACTAAAGTCGGGTCAGCTCGTTGAGTACCCGCAAGTGATTCAGATATGGGGGCTGAAGGGGCAGGTGGTTCCATCCAAGTAGTGGTGGGCCTGGGTTCCCGACGGCCCCTGAGTGTTACTTTGTGGCGGAGCGACATGGCAGGTTGAGACCACCTAGGTGAGAGGTGGGCCTGGCCCTGGTCGGCGTCCGCGATTACTTCAAAATAACACGCTTAACAAGATCTTGGTATTTGATCTGAGTCTGGCCGCTAGGCTATACGCACTAACCAACTACGCGGGAACATTTATGGGCACTCGACATCGTGGTATCAGCCGAAGCCTTCTTGACGTCAGCAACTGAGCGGCGCGCGCCGGGTTGGACCGCGTAACGCAACTTCCTTTATAATGGAGATTGCTAGGTGTGCTCACCGGCCTCCCGCGCAACATGCAGCTGTGCAATGGGCGATGGGCCCAGACCCCTGCGCCATAGGATTTAGACTGGCATGCTGACCTCTCTGTTGTGCCTAAGTAGGGCTGCGACGTGTTGATCTTCTGAGGCCGGACATGACCCAGAAAAGTGTGTCTGGCCAAAGGGGATCGAGCGTGTTGGGAAATGTGGTGCACCCCTGCAGGGAAGTTTATCTATTTGAATACCATGTCCCTCGGTAAAAGGACGACTCGGAGTTGTACCTTGACCTTATTAAAACTAGAACCGTATAATTAGTAAAATACACCCTTTCAAGTGCCAGATACAACCTGGTGATCGCTCTCTCACAGGGCGACGAGGAGAGGATCGCCGGGTAGGATTATGTTATGCGATGCTTCTTGGTGAACTTACCATCTACTCTCTCCTATATGCTTCAAGATGGAGTCTGCCAGAAGCGTAGTCTTTGATAGGACTAGCTATCCCCCTTTTATTCTGGCATTCTACAGTTCAGTCCACAAATACTACCCATTTCATTGATACCAATGCATATGTAGTGTAGATCCTTGCTTGCGAGTACTTTGGATGAGTACTCACGGTTGCTTTCCTACTTCCTTTTCCCCTTTTCCCGGTTACTGCGATCATATGATGGAGTCCAGGAGCCATAGGATCCCGAGGATGATTCTACGTGGAGTTCGGCTTTAAGGAGTAGTTAGGAGGTCCCAGGCAGGAGGCCTTGCCTTTTCGATCGTTGCTACTCTTGTGCTAGCCTTCTTAAGGCAAACTTGTTTAAATTATGTTTGTACTCAGATATTATTGCTTCCGCTGACTCTTGTGTCTTCGAGCATTTGTATTCGAGCCTTTGAGGCCCCTTCTTGTAATATAAAGCTTGTATTATTTTAATTTGTTTCTAGAGTTGTGTTGTGATATCTTCCCGTGAGTCCTTGATCTTGATCGTACACATTTGCGTGTATGATTAGTGTACGGTCAAATTGAGGGCGTCACAGAGTATTTGTTATTTGTGCGCAGGTGCTGTTTACGTAGTGTTGCTTGGTTCTCCTACTGGTTCGATAACCTTGGTTTCATCAGTGAGGGAAATACCTACCGTCACTGTGCTGCATCATCCCTTCCTCTTCGGGGAAATACCGACATAGCTACAAGCCGCATCAAAAGGAATTTCTGGCACCGTTGCCAGGGAGATCATCTACATCTACCAGTTTCCTAATCACAAATCTCACCAACTCGCAATTTACATTATTTTCCATTTGCCTCTCGTTTTCCCTTCCCCACTTCACAAAATTTGTCATTTTATTCGCCCTCTTTTTCGTTCGTCATTTTCTCGTCAGATCTATCCTTTGCTTGCAACCATGAGTGATTTCGGTACGACACCAACAGATGATGGCCTAACTCCTAAGATTGGACGTACGGGCAGTCTGGATGCTAAAACTTTTATTTTGGGTCAAGGGAATGTTATGGGAAAGGAACGCATCCAAGAGTTTTTCAATTGCGTGGGAAATCTAAGTCTTGATGATGCTCCTATACTTAGAACTACTAGCTCTTCTGCGGATGCTATTTCAGCACTAGTTCTGAAACTTGAAAGTAAATTTATCCATACCCATCCTAGTTTGCAAAGATTGTTTTTTGACCTCCCTGTTATGAAGAACCCTAAGGCTAAAAAGTTGGCCACTCTCGTTCTTATGAATGAGTTTGACTATATCATACGGGAAGCTAGGGAAATCTTTGATTTCTATGGTATGAATCGTGAAAAGCCCGTGATAGATGAAATTCTTTATAATAGTGATTCTGTGTTAAGACACTTTCTTGGGGATAATAAAATCTTTGATGAGAATCTTAAAAAGGAAGTCCCCATTCTAGATGTAATTCAACAAGTTTTTAATAATGTTAATCAACACTACTCTTGGATTGTTGTCGGAAATCAACGCGGTTATGATAATGGGCAACTTAATAATGCTAAAGTTTCTATGGACAATATGTTTTACGTTGTTTTTACAAAACCTCAAGATGAAAACACCTCTAAGGGAATTAATAAGAAGGATGACAAAACTTAGATCCTTTCTTTATGCCTAGCTAGGGGCGTGAAACAATAGCGCTTGTTGGGAGGCAACCCAATGAATAAAATTTGTTTTTGCCTTTTGCTTTCTGCTCTTGAGTGTTAGCAAAATTATGCTACTGTTATGATTGTGTTTTTCATGCTTTAGTTAGTGTTTGTGCCAAGTAAAGCCTTTAGGATCTTCCTGGGTGATAGTTGTTTGATCTTGCCGAAAAACAGAAAGTTTTGTACTAACGAAAATAATTCCCATTTCTAACCAAAGAGCGATAAAATACAAAATCTTCTTGCAGAAGATTAATATAAAAATTGCTCACGCCGTCCTAGTTTTTCAGATTTTTTGGAGTTACAGAATATTCGAAATATCCAAATTGCTACAAACTGTCCTGTTTTTGAAAGATTGTGTTTTCTTTGCGTTGTGTGCTTGTTTTGATGATTCTGTGGTTTTCTTGGATAAGCTTTTGCCATAGAAAAGTTGGAATATAGTAGATATAATGCAAGAATAAAATATGAATTGGTTTTCTACAACACTTATAGTAGTGATTTGTTTTCTTATACTAACAGATATCACGAAGGTTTTGTTGAGTTTTGTGTGATTGAAGTTTTCAAGTTTTGGGCTATCTTACGGTGGATGAAGGAATAAGGAGTAAGAAGAGCCTAAGATTGGGGTTGCCCATGGCATCCCCCGATATTTTCCAAAGAGAAGCAAGCAACTAAGCTTGGGGATGCCCCGAGTGGCATCCCCTCTTTCTTCTAATGACCATCGGTATTTTACTCGAAGCTATATTTTTATTCATTACATATTATGTGTTTTGCTTGGAGCGTCTTGTATGATATGAGTCTTTGCTTGTTTTTCTTTGCTGGACACACATATTTGAGAGAGCCAAAAATATGTCATGACTTGCTAGAATTGCTCTCTATGCTTCACTTAAATTTTTATGAGCCATGGATTTGCTCTAGTGCTTCACTTATATCTTTTTGAGCACGGTGTGCTTTAGTATTTTTGAATAAATGCTCTCTTTCTTCACTTAGATTTATTTGAGAGTTAGTAAATTTTTAAATAATTTCTCTCTTGATTCACTTAAATTAATTTGAGAGAAAGAAATATTATGCTCATGATCTTCACTTATATTTGTTTGAGCTTATCAAAGGAAACACATGAAAATTAGTCCCAAAGTGATAGATATCCAAGAAGGATATAATAAAACCTTTCATGAAGATCGTTGGACAAAATAAACTTGATTCTTAGTAATAGTTTTGAGATATGATGATGTGATATGTGAGTCATGTTGATAAGTAATTATGCTTTAGTAAGAATATTGGTGTTGAGGTTTGTGATTCCTATGCAAGTACGAAAGTCAATAGTCATGCAATGAATTATATCCTACTTGTGGTGAATTATTTGGTGTTAATTATGCTTAATGCTCGCTTATGAGATTATTCGTTTCTTGGTTGGTCGCTTCTTAATCTTTTGCTAGCCTTCATTTTGCACTAAGTATGATCACTACTTGTGCATCCAAAACCATTTAAAGCAGTTTTGCCATATGAGTCCACTATATCTACCTATATGCGGTATTCTTTTGCCATTCTAAGAAAATTTGTATGTGCCATCTCTAATATTCAATATAAATTTCTCTTTTGTGTGCTCGTACCGCTTGCGAGGTGGTGAGGGGTGGCTAATATTTTCCATGCTAGATGTGTTATTCTCACGATGAGTGTTTATTCACTTGTCATTGCACGAGAGTAAGGCAAAGGTATTAGGGATGCCTAGTCCCGAAATGAAAAATGAATTTACTTTATGTTGTCAAATAATAAATTCCTTGGAAAGTGTTGGTATGGAAGGCACTCGTGGATATGGTTAGCCATGGAAAGTGAAAGTATGGTGGAAAAAGGAATAAACTTTAATTTATGTTTGGGAACCGCCTATGCTATATCTAGCATGGGAAGTGTTGGGAACTCTAAGTCGTTTTCGTGGTGGGAAAAGTATGCCCCTCAAAATGTTTTTATCTCTCATTTTTCGCCTTGAGCTCTGGCACCTCTACAAATCCCTACTTCCCTCTGCGAAGGGCCTTCCTTTTACTTTATGCAATTTTTATTTTGAATTTGAGTCTCCATCTTCTCTTATAAAAGCACCAACTCGGGGGCATTATGATCGTACTTGAGCATTGGGTGTAGTTAATACGCGAGTGTGTTTCATGAATGGATCAATGATTGAGCATGATGGGCTAGGGATAGCTTATTTTAGTGTTGATATTTTGAAAGACATGGTTGCTTGTTGGTGTGCTTGAGTATTTAAGTTATCATGTCAAAACTAGACTATTGTTTTGAACAATATAAAAGTCCAAATGTCCATGCTATAAAGAAAACAATATGAGATGACATGTTAGGCATTATTCCACAACAAAAATTATGTTTTTATCATTTACCTACTCGACGAAGAGCATGGATTAAGCCTGGGGATGCTGATACGTCTCCAACGCATCTATAATTTTTGATTGTTCCATGCTATTATATTATCATTCTTGGATATTTTATAATCATTTTATATCATTTTTGGGTACTAACCTATTGACATAGTGCCAAGTGCCAGTTGCTGTTTTTTGCATGTTTTTTACATCGCAGGTAATCAATATCAAACGGAGTCCAAACGCAGCAAAACTTTTTGTGGACTTCTTTGGAATAGAAGACATCTAGTGGGCCAGAGAAGCGCCTGGGGGTGCTCCGAAGGGAGCACAACCCACCAGGGCGCGCTTGGAGGCCCAGGCATGCCCTGGTGGGTTGTGTCCATCTCGGGTGCCCCCCGGACCGCCTCTTTGCTCTATAAATACCCCAATATTCTAGAAACCCTAGGGGAGTCGACGAAAATCAATTCCAGCCGCCGCAGAGTCCAGAACCACTAGATCCAATGTAGACACTATCAAGGAGGGGTTCACCACTTCCGTTGGTGCCTCTCCGATGATGTGTGAGTAGTTCTTTGTAGACCTTAGGGTCCATAGTTAGTAGCTAGATGGCTTCCTCTCTCTTGTTTGATTCTCAATACAATGGTCTCTTGGAGATCCATCTGATGTAATTCTTTTGCGGTGTGTTTGTTGGGATCCGATGAACTTTGAATTTATGATCAGATCTATCTCATTTTATCCATGAAAGTTATCTGAGTTTTCTTTGATCTCTTATATACATGATTGCTTATAGCCTCGTATTTTTTCTCTGATATTTGGGTTTTGTTTGGCCAACTTGATCTATTTATCTTGCAATGGGAAGAGGTGCTTTGTAGTGGGTTCGATCTTACAGTGCTTGATCCCAGTGATAGAAGGGAAACCGACACGTATGTATCATTGCTACTAAGGATAAAATGATGGGGCCTATTTCTACATAAATAGATCTTGTCTACATCATGTCATCGTTCTTATTGCATTAATCCGTTTCTCCATGAACTTAATACACTAGATGCATGCTGGATAACGGTCGATGTGTGGATTAATAGAGTAGATACAGGCAGGAGTCGGTCTACTAATCTTGGGCGTGATGCCTATATAATGATCATTGCCTGGATATCGTCATGATTATTTGATGTTCTATCAATTTCCCAACAGTAATTCTTTTACCCACCGTTTGCTATTTTTCTCGAGAGAAGACACTAGTGAAACCTACGGCCCCCGTGTCTCTTTCTCATATTATTTTCCTTTGCAGTCTATTTTATTTTCCTTTTATTTTTAGATCTATTAAACCAAAAATACAAATATACCTTGCTGCAATTTATTTTATTTGGCGTTCGATCTATCAATATTTACAACTCTCTCATGCCCGTTTGCCAATTTGTGGCTGTAACATCCCAAATTTTCAATTTGGAATGTTATACATAGGTCATACATGCATATCATATTTTATTGCATTTCATTCCGCGATCCTCAAAATTCTAAGCAACTCAAGGACCCACAGAGAGAGTTGGGAATTTCTTTATTTTCATATTTGAGTTTTCTCAAATTTTGAAAAGAGGATCATTTGGTTTTAATTATTTTTCCTCTTCGAAAATATTTCATATTAAAATATATGAGAGGAGATAATATGACTTCTCCAAAATAAATAAATATTAGAGGAAAACATATTAAAAATCAAATAAGTTATTTTATTTGGATTTTATTGCTATTCATTTGAATTAGGAAAAATATGTGTTTTTCAAAATTGCATTAGAGGCCCAAATAAATGTTCACTTTGTCCGCAATATTATTAGAGGACCGTGAAAATTTATTTCAGGATTTTTGGACTCAGCTTAGTATTTCTTTTATTTGTTTTTCCGCATCAGGATTTATTTAAAAAAAGTCACCGACCTAACGGGTCGTGTCCGTCCAGGACACTATGCACGGAGGCCTTTATAAGCCGCCCGAGCCGGCTGCCCCGAGGCCCAAGTCGTGTCGCGCCCTGCCCGCCTAACCCTAGCGCCGCCGTCTCGATCCCAGCGCCGTGCCGCCGTCGCCAGCCGCCGTCCCCCGCCTCGCCGCCGCCGACCCCGCCGCCAAAATTAGCTGCCGCCGCCATTCGTTTTTTTCTTTTCGGTTAATCGTTTGGTTTTTTTAGAAACCCTAGATCGGGTTTATTTTTCTAGATCAGTTTTTGTTCGGATTTTCTTCATTTTGGTTTATCTTTTCGCTTGTTTATCCAAATCAGGTGAAACAAGTGCCTAGATCTTCATCTCGAAGACCTCTTTCTGTTTAACTGACTTGAACAAGATTTTGGTACTGTAAAATTTGACTTTAGTCCAAATTAGTAATCGGATCTTGTTTCTTTCGTAGTTTGAGTTTCGTTGCTCCGTTTGATTTGATTCTTTTTGCAAACCGGAGTTCTTCAGTTGAACTTTCTGCTTAGATCTTCTTATTCGAAGTTTTTCCTTTGCATTTTTGCTTGAGTGCTTTTATATGCTATTGTTTATTTATGATAGAATTCCTGGAGTGCGAAGCGTGCTACTACGAGTCTTTAGGATTTGCAGATCATCGGCAAGGCAAGTAACACATTGATCATACTCTTTCATACCCAGTTTTTATGCATTAGTTTCAATCCTCAAACATTGCACGAGTAGGATCTCTTAACATGTGGGTTTTGGGAAGTAGATGATGAGGTAGAACCTATTACCCTTTTTATTATTGAACCCTTGGGAGTTACTTCTACGTTATGCTTATATTGCCATGCTATGCTCGTAGACGTGGTTTGGGTTTGAGAGTATCCATGACAGATGTGAGTTTGTTAATTAATGGTTCAACTTAAGGTGGCAACTTTAATACACATCTGGTTGGATTGCTTGTGGGCACCTGGGGTTATACCAGTGTTGTCCTAGGAGATCCCGGGATTATACCGTGTGATCCTCCGATGGTCCGCCACCCAGGCTCAAAGGGATCATAAGATTATTAATGCTTGAAACTTCTGCGTGCAGCCACAAGCTATTATGGGCTCTAGCATAGTTGAGTCGGTTGCATGACCTCTTCCAGTGGCAGACTAGCAGATGTAGGGGATGTAGGTTGGTACGGTCTACCCGGGGTTAGAGTTAATGCTTCTGAAAGACTGTGTCTTGGTCATCCGTTTCTCAAACACCATGTAGTGCGAGAAATCCAACAGAGGAGATCGAGTCTTGTGGGGAAAAGTGCCCAAACCTTTGTAGTGTACAAACTAATCATGGTTAGCCGTGTCCCCGGTTATGGACATCTTGAGTATCTGGTCTTTGAAATTATCCTATGGATCTGATCACTTTAAATTAATTTGTTGGGCTGATAATTACTTTTAATGGGAATTGAGATGGGGGTACCATTCTACATGTTTCAACTACCATGATAGTTAAATAAAATATATTCCTTTGTTGTAGGGAAAATTTGCTTTTCGCAAAAATGTTGCAACCTTAGAGCCTCCACAAGCCATATATGCATGTAGTTATAGCATTTATCTGTTCTTTGCTCTACTGTGTTACTATGCTAGCATATTCCATATGCTGACCCGTTTTCGGGCTGCAACATATCATGTCGCAGACTTTTCAGACGACGAGTAAGGTGCCATAGGTCGGTTGTCGTGCACTCAACTATGCCGTTGGAGTTGATGGACTCACTTTATCTTCCAAGTCTTCCGCTGTTATCTTATTTAGATGGCCTTAAGCCATATTTATTGTAATAACTTCTCTTTTGAGACCTTCGATGTAATAAGTGTGTGATTGCTACTCTGTTATTAATCCTTCGAGTACTATGTGTGTCAGCATTACCGGTCCAGGGATGACACTGAAGCACAAAGACTTGACCGTCTGAGGTCGGGTCGCTACAATATGGTATGAGAGCACACACTGAATGTAGGACACGACCATTAAGATGAGCCATAGGTCACTCTTCTCTACTCATTTCTGACTCCTCTCCATTTTCTACTCTTTAGGATGGCGGCTCAAGGAATAAGTTTATACAGCCGGATGAAGACACCCCGTTTGGATGACACTTGAAGGAAGTCACTAGGTAGCTGAACATCGGAATACCAAGCTTAACCGGGACCTACACCGCCACCCTACCAGAAGAGGAACGTTGGATGATTCAAGTTCAAGTTCGAGGAAGGACATTCACGCCAGTCACTGAGCCCATAGAGGTTTCCTTTGATGCACCAACCTGGAGTCTAGGAAAGAGCATGGCAGCCCACATCTCCATGGGACGCATCGGCGAAGTTTATCACAAGGAGCTTAAGGACACTATCTACCAGATATGTGGGCGCCGAGATGAGCAATGGGTGATGATCAGCACCAGGAAGGACAGGTCCATTGCAGCATTCATCCAGGAGTTAAACCATCACATACGTCGCCAGGAGAACCAGATGTGCGCAAGCATGATAGATTTGAAGAAGGCGATGGCCAGGATCACAGAGCTAGAAGAGGAACTCAAGTCTACACACGATGGATATGAGGAGGAAATGACGATACTTGGGGAGAAGAATGACGACCTGACGAGGAAGCTAGGAGTTTTTATGGGAGACCCCACGCCAGGAGGAGAAGACGACGAACCCAAGGAGATTTGTTCTGAAGACTACATCACCATCGACGACACCGACTCCGACCCTGATGGTAGTGATGATGACTATGAAGACGAAGCTGGAGCGGATATCATGGAGTCTTCCATCGATCAAAATTTCTAGTAGTAGTGTTCCCCCATGAATATAAAATAGTTCGAGCACTATAATGATAGTTAGATCGATTGTATGCCCTTGCTTGATTGATTGAGTGATATGATATGATTGTGTTTGTCTCATGTGCATATTGGTAGTGCTTTCTCCTTAGACCTCATTCTATTCTAATCTCTTCCCTCTAACCCCATCAGATGCCTCCGAGACGTGATACCGGATTTGTCTTCCCACCGGAGCTCACTCAGTTGATCTAGCAACAGAATGCCTTGATGCAGTTGTTAGTTCAAAACCAAGGCAACAACAACAACAACCCTCCGCCACCACCTCCAGTTGACAACTTAGCCCGTTTTCTGAGGTTACAGCCGCCGTTGTTTTCCAGTAGCACTGAGCCCATAGTTGCGGATGACTGGCTACGCAGGATTGGAAGGGAGTTAACCACTGCTGGTTGCACAAATGCTGAGAAGGTGGGTTTTGCCACACACCAATTGGATGGACCCGCAGCCGCATTGTGGGAGAATTACACAACCACTTTTCCTATAGAAAATGTCACTTGGGAGCAGTTTTAGTAAGATTTCCGCACAGCCCATGTCTCAACTGGAGCTATGAGCATGAAGAAGCGGGAGTTTCGCAACTTACGCCAGGGGAATTGTACTGTAGCTCATTACGTGGATGAGTTTAGTAAGTTATCTTGCTATGCCCCAGATGATGTGGCTACGGATGCCGCGAAGCAGGAGAAGTTTATGGAAGGGCTGAATGATGAGATGAGCATGCAGTTAATGGTGGCAACATTTAATAACTACCAGGAGTTGGTAGATAAGGCTCTTATGATTGAAGGGAAGCAACGACAAATTGAGAGCCGCAAGAGGAAGTATGGACAAGGGAAGTACAATACAGGAGCATCGCAGAAGCCTCGTTGTACCCCAAACCCAGGAGGATACACCCATAGCCATGGAGGCCACACTCACAGTGGAGGAAGTTCTTATAACCACAGTGGCCCAAAGAGTGGGAATGTGAATGGAGCGAGCAGCAATCAGAACCGCTCTAACCCAGCAGCACCTGCCAAGAAGGACCAGAGTCACATTGCCTGTTTCAAGTGCAGGAATATTGGGCACTACGCCAATGATTGTCCAGAGTTGAAGAATGGCAATGGTAATGGAAGTTCTGGGAAGAAGCCCAACCCTTTCAATAGGGGACAAGTGAACCATGTGAACGTGGAGGAGGTTGAAGAACAATCAGATGCAGTTATCGGTAAGTTTTTGGTCAAGTCATTTACCGCTCTCGTTCTTTTTGATACTGGTGCATCACATTCATACATTTCAAGGGGATTTGTGTACAAGTTTAAGTTACCCACCCTAGCCCTTAGGACACCCTGGCTAGTGAGCTCACCAGGTGCAGAGTATATGGCCAACCGATGGTGCGACCGGTTACCCTTAACCATTGGCAGCCATGTTTTCCCCTCAGACCTAATAATTTTGGAATCCCAAGGATTGGATGTGATACTTGGGATGGATTGGTTATCGAAGTATGGATGAAACATTGATTGCGCTAGTAGGTAAATTCTACTCACCACCCCGGAGGCAAAAAGGATTAAGTATGTATCCAGACATACTCCTAAGAGTACTCACTTAAATTCTCTCATGAGAGTTGTTCAGGAAGAAGTGCCTATAGTGAAGGATTACCCAGATGTATTTCCAGAGGAATTATGAGGCATGCCGCCAGATCGTGATATTGAGTTTTTGATAGAGCTGTTGCCAGGCACCGGACCGATATCAAAGAGACCATACTGGATGCCCGCGAATGATCTGGAGGAGATTAAGAAGCAGATCAAGGAGTTATTGGAGAAAGGTTACATTCGACAAAGTTCATCACCATGGGGAGCCCCAGTGCTCTTGGTTGAGAAGAAAGATAAATCTCTGAGAATGGTTGTTGATTATCACGCATTGAATGAAGTGACGATCAAGAACAAGTACCCATTACCGATGATCAATGATTTGTTTGATCAGTTGCAAGGAGCTAAAGTATTTTCCAAGATCGATCTGCGATCAGGATATCACCAGCTAAAAATCCGAGAATAGGATATACCTAAGACAGCTTTCACCATAAGGTACGGGTTATATGAATATACGGTTATGTCATTTGGACTGACTAATGCCCCTGCCTATTTCATGAGCATGATGAATAAGGTATTCATGGAGTTCTTGGATAAGTTTGTTGTGGTGTTTACTGATGATATTCTGGTATACTCAAAGAATGAAGAGGAGCACAAGGAGCATTTGCGTTTAGTTTTCGAGAAACTTAGGGAACATCAGTTGTATGCCAAGTTCAGCAAGTGTGAGTTTTGGCTGAAGGAAGTAGGATTCCTTGGACATGTTATATCAGGAGAAGGTATAGCAGTAGACCCCACCAAGGTTAAGTCAGTCACTGAGTGGCTGGCACCCACCTTAGTGGGAGAGATCCGCAGTTTTCTAGGACTCGCGGGATATTATCGAAGATTCATTGAGAATTTCTCTAAGATTGCGAAGCCCATGCCGGATTTGTTGAAAAAGGACACTAAGTTCAAATGGAAGGATGAATGTGAGGCAAGTTTTCAGGAGTTGAAGAAACATTTGACTACGGACCCAGTGCTGATTCTGCCAGATATACGCAAGGATTTCCAAGTGTATTGCGACACATCTCGCTTGGGACTTGGAGGTGTACTTATGCAAGACGGAAGATTTATTTCATATGCCTCACGACAACTTCGACCGCATGAATTGAATTATGCCACGCATGATTTGGAGTTAGCAGCTGTAGTGCATGCACTCAAAACCTGGAGACATTTTCTTATGGGGAACCATTATGATGTGTACATGGATCACAAGAGTTTGAAGTACATTTTCATGCAAAAGGAGTTGAATCTCATGCAAAGGAGATGGTTGGAGCTTATAAAGGATTACGATATGAAGTTGCACTATCATCCAGGTAAGGCCAATGTCGTAGCAGATGCTTTGAGCCAGAAGAGTTATGCCAATACCTTAGTAACAGGAGGTTTGCCAAAGGAGTTAGCAGAAGATCTCAGGGAGCTTCGTTTGGAGATTGTTCCTAGAGGTTTTGTTGCAGCAATGGAAGTTCAGTCTACATTGTTGGGAAAGATTCGTGAAGCACAGAAGGATGCCAAGGAAATTGCTGAGATAAAGGAGAAAATAAGTGAAGGTAAGGCCAAAGGTTTTCGTGAGGATGAGCACGACACCTTGTAGTTTGAGGACCGAGTTTATGTGCCCAATAATGTAGAGATCAGGAAGTAGATACTTCAGGAAGCTCATGACTCGCCATACTCGATACACCCCAGAAATACCAAGATGTATTTGGATTTGAAGGAGCGTTTCTGGTGGACCAGAATGAAGAAGGATATTGCCGAGTATGTAGCCGTATGTGATGTATGTCAGAGAGTGAAGGCAAAACATCAGAAGCCAACATGATTACTGCAACCCATGCCGATACCCGAATGGAAGTGGGACAAGCTTGGCATGGATTTAATCACTGGATTACCCAGGAACTGATCGGGATATGACTCTATCTGGGTAGTAGTTGATCGCTTGACCAAACTGGCTCACTTTATCCTAGTGAAAACCACCTATACAAGTGCGAAGTTGGCCAAGATATATATATATGACCAGGATCGTATGTCTGCATGGAGTTCCGAGGACTATCATATCAAATAGAGGGAAACCGTTTACTTCAAAGTTTTGGCACCAGCTCCACCAGACTTTGGGAACCAGGCTAGAGTTTAGTACTTCCTTCCATCCGCAGACAGATGGACAGACCGAGAGAGTCAACCAGATTCTGGAGGACATTTTGAGACCCTGTGCGCTAGATTATGGATCTAATTGGGACGACAACTTGCCCTATGCGGAGTTCTCATACAACAACAGTTACCAGGCCAGTATGAAGATGGCACCGTTCGAAGCCCTATATGGACGAAGGTGCAGGACACCGTTAATGTGGGATGAAGTTGGAGACCGTGAGTTGTTTGGACCAGATTTGATCAAAGAGTCAGAAGAGAAGGTTAAGCTGATTCGAGACAGACTGAAGGTAGCACAGTCCAGACAAAAGAGCTATGCAGACTCAAAACGCAAGGAGGTAGTCTATGAAGTCAGAGACAGAGCATATCTCCGTGTGTCACCGTTCCGAGGAGTTAAGCGATTTGGAGTTAAGGGAAAGTTAGCCCCGAGATTTGTAGGACCGTACCGTGTTTTGGAACGTATGGGAGACATAGTGTAACACCCTCGATGTGACTATAGCTCCCACGTGTCGAGGCATGACTTAGAGACATAATCGCATTGAAGGCATATGTCGCAAGTAAGGTAATCTTTACACATCCCATGTAATATAATAATAAAGGAGAGAGAACATAGTTGGCTTACAATCTCCACGTCAATCAAGGTACATAAATAACATTACATCATTCAAAACACTCATGGCCCGACTACGGCGCCAAAATAAAAGATAACCCAACATGCGACATGGTCCCGATCACCCCCAACTGGGCACCACTACTGATCGTCAGGAAAAGAGACATAATAACGTTGAGAGTCCTCGTCGAACTCCCACTTGAGCTTGAGCGCGTCACCTGGAGCGGAATCATCAGGCCCTGCATCTGGTGTAATAGTAATCTGTGAGCCACAGGGACTCAGCAATCTCGCACCCTCGCGATCAAGACTATTTAAGCTTATAGGTAAGGCAAGGGAAAATATAAGTGGAGCTGCAGCAAGCGACTAGCATATATGGTGGCTAATCTGTTCGCAAAAGAGAGCGAGAAGAGAAGGCAAAGCGCGAGCGAGAAACTAGAGAGCAACCTGCGCAAGCATTACTCCAACACCGTGTCCACTTCCCGGACTCCGCTGAGAAGAGGCCATCACGGTAACACACTCAGTTGATTCATTTTAGTTAAGTTAAGGTTCAAGTTATCTACAACCGGACATTAACAAATTCCCATCTGCCCATAACCGCGGGCATGGCTTTCGAAAGTTCAAATCTCTGCAGGGGAGTCCCAACTTAGCCCATGACAAGATCTCACGGTCAACAAAGGAATAGACCTCCTCCCAAGACGTTCCGATCAGACTCGGTATCTCGGTTCTTCAAGACAACTCCGACAATGGTAAAACAAGTCCAGCAACACCACCTGCTGTGCCGGCAAATCTCGATAGGAGCTGCACATATCTCGTTCTCAGGGCACACCGGATAAGCTAAGCGTACGGGAGCCAACATAACCCAAGTTGCCAAGGGACGGCCCCGCACGGTGCTCTAGGTTGGACAAACACTCAGAGGAGCACTGGCCCAGGGGGGGGGGGTTAAATAAGATGACCCTTGAGTCCGCGAAACCCAAGGGAAAAGGCTAGGTGGAAAATGGTAAAACCAAGGTTGGGCACTGTTGGAGGAGTTTTATTCAAGGCGGACTGTCAAGGGGTTCCCATTATAACCCAACTGCGTAAGGAACGCAAAATCCGGGAACATAACACCGATATGACGGAAACTAGGGCGGCAAGAGTGTAACAAAACACTAGGCGAGAGGCCAAACCTTCCACCCTTTACCAAGTATATAGATGCATTAAGATAACAAGATAATATAATGATATCCCAACAAGTAAATAAATGTTCCAACAAGGAACGGCCTCCAATCTTCACCTGCAACTAGCAATGCTATAAGAGGGGCTGAGCAAAGCGGTAACATAGCCAATCAATGGTTTGCTAGGACATGGTGGGTTAGAGGTTTGACATGGCAATTTGGGAGGCTTGAAAGCAAGTAGTAGGCATCGTAGCAATGGCATAGCAAAAGAGCGAGCAATCTAGCATAGCAAAGATAGTAGTGATTTCGAGGGTATGATCATCTTGCCTGCAAAGTTGTCAGAGTTAACTAGATCCTCAAAAGCAAACTCAACGGGCTCCTCGTTAGCGAACTCATCTCCCGGCTCTACCCAAACAAGACAAACAAGCAACAGGGACACAATCAACCACGTGCAAGGATCAAACAATACGATGCAAGGGTGGTATGCTATGTGGGATGCGATGCGGGATGCATATGCAAGAATTGACAAGGGATGCAAGATCCTGGCCTCAACTTGGAAATCCAAGTGTGCCACTGGAAAGATGAGATGAAATCGCTTGAAGACGAAATAAAGATCACCGGAATCGGAGTTACGGTTTGGAAATGGCAAGCAAAACAAATGACACCGGTCTGCGATTTACAGCAAGTAGTCATCTAAATGCAATGAGATGAACATGCTACAACACCCAAACATGACAACAAAAGACATGGCAGGGATGCATTCAAGATGCTTAACAAAAGTCTAGCACTGAGCTACGGCCAATTCATCCATTAATAGGTTCAAACAAGCATGGCAAAAATGCATATGGTAAACAGATCTCAGACTTAGTGAAATTAACACTTGTCTGGAATTTCAGATCAGGTAGCCCTCTTCAGAGCCACAAAACTACATGCTACATGACCTGAACATGGCAAAGTAAAGCATGGCATGGAGCTACTCAAAGAGCTTAACAAAAGTCCCTTAGTGACCTTGAGCCAAAAGGGATCAGAAAATACAATTGCAAGCATGTGAACATGGCAAAAACATAATCAGATCACAGACTTAGTGAAAAACTGGAGCATGCTAAAAACATATATCAAGTAGGCATGTTTACGAGCTCGATGCACTCACTACGGAGCAAGACATGAAAAGCTAAGCATACATCTATCAAGAATACACAAAATGGAAGCTAGACATGGCAAGAACAATAGCATAGCATGCACGGGTCAACTACAACATCATCGGCAAAATTGCAAACAAGTTGACAATCTGCCCGATTCACAAAGTAGCAAAAGTAGAGCTCGATTGACTCAAGCTAGGGTGCTCCATAATTGCAAACAAAGACATGGATGGATAGAGCACTACAAGATTAACAAAACATCCTTACTGATCATCCTCAAAAGAGGCACGGATCACCCGGAAACAACAAGAACATATGGCCATATGAAATAAACAGCCCAAGGACTTAGTGGAATTGCTAAGTCCCTGAAATCAGCACTACCAAGTGCCTCACTTCGCAAGCTTGTGCTAGTTACCACACACATCACAAAAATACATGGGTTGCACCTCTGGAGAGCTGGCAAAACCCTTAACAAAACATATGTAGAGCTCATGGGCATATCATGCACACAATAATCATGGCAAAAATGACAAATATGCAAATGGAGTAGGAGATCTGACAATTATCTCAAGTAGTCCTCTTCTAACAGCATTTCGGGCATCAAGATGAGCTCAAATGAAAATGATGCAATGGAATGAAATGATGTACTCTCTGAGATGAACATTTTGATATGGTATGCGCTGAAAACGGAGCTACGGATGCGGAGATATAGCATGATGAACAGGAGCACATGGATTAGGGTTTGGGGATGAAAAAGTCAACCGAGAGTCTCCTCAGATCCAGATCCAGCTCGCGGATCGAGGCACGCGGGAGCACTGTTCACCGACGCTGGAGTTGACGAGGGGAGGCGTGGGGCGAGGCCGGTCGCCGGCGGGGGCGCGGTCTCTGGCGCGGCGAAGTCGCCGGAGCGACGAGGTGGCCGGCGGCGGCTGGTGGCGCACCGGCCGGCGGGGACGGCGACAATGGCGCGCGGCGGCGGAGGTGGTCGGCGACGTCGACCATGGCGGAGCGGCGGCCCGGCGACGAGGCGAAGGGGCGGCGCGGCGAGGCTCTCGGGAGTAGGAGGCGGGGGCCCGGGCGCAGCGCGAAGAGGGCTGGCCTTGGGCCCGGCGGGCTTCGACGGTGGGAGGCAGCGCGGCGGGACACGTGGCGGTCCGTGGGTGGCTGGCGGTGAAGCGGACAATGTCCGTTGGCGCGGTTTTTGTCCGGCGGCGGTGGAGATCCAAAATTTTAGGGTTAGGACGGGGGAGATCCGGATTTCGGGGAAGGGGTCTATATATAGGCTTAGAGGGAGCTAGGAGTGTCCAAATGAGGTGCGGTTTTCGGCCACGCGATCGTGATCGAACGCTCTAGATGATGGAGCAGGTTTAGGTGGGTTTTGGGCCAAAAATGGAGGGGTGTTGGGCTGCAACACACACGAGGCCTTTTCGGTCCCTCGGTTAACCGTTGGAGTATCAAACGAAGTCCAAATGATACGAAACTTGACATGCGGTCTACGGGTAGTAAACCAAGGCCGCTTGGCAAGTCTTGGTCCATTCCGGAAATGTTTAATCCCCACAGACGAAAGAAAGCTAGAAATAACCACCGGAGGAGAACGGAGCGTCGGAATGCAAAACGGATAACGGGGAAAATGCTCGAATGCATGAGATGAACACGTATGAAAATGCAATGCACATGATGACATGATATGAGATGCATGACAACGATAACAACACACGGAGACAAAAACCCGAACCCGAGAAAATAAAATAACTTAACGCCGGAAATGGCAAGAGTTGGAGTACAAATTGGGAAAGATACATCCGGGGTGTTACACGTAGCCTAGAAGTTGGAGTTACTCGAAGGACTGTCAGGAGTTCATGATGTGTTTCATGTTTCCCAGTTGAAGAAGTGCCATGTAGAGATGGCTGATATCCCTCTAAGAGATACAGTGCCCCTGGAAGCAATTCAGTTGGATAGTGATCTGACCTATGAGGAGAGACCAGTCAAGATTCTCGAGTTTGCCAGCCGAGTTACCCGCAGCAAGGTTATTAAGTTTTGCAAAGTTCAGTGGAGCCACCATACCGAGGATGAAGCCACCTGGGAACGAGAAGAAGACCTGCAAAAGGACCACCCACACCTATTTTCTAGCCAACCCGAATCTCGAAGGCGAGATTCATCTTAAGGGGGGTAGGTATGTAACATCCCAAATTTTCAATTTGGAATGTTATACATAGGTCATTCATGCATATCATATTTTATTGCATTTCATTTCACGATCCTCGAAATTCTAAGCAACTCAAGGACCCACGGAGAGAGTTGGAAATTTCGTTATTTTCATATTTGAGTTTTCTCAAATTTTGAAAAGACGATAATTTGGTTTTAATAATTTTTCCTCTTCGAAAATACTTCATATTAAAATATATGAGAGGAGATAATATGACTTCTCCAAAATAAATGAAATATTAGAGGAAAAAATATTAAAAATCAAATAAGTTATTTTATTTGGATTTTATTGCAATTTATTTGAATTAGGAAAAATATGTGTTTTTCAAAATTGCATTAGAGGCCCAAATAAATGTTCACTTTGTCCGCAATATTATTACAGGATTGCAAAAATTTATTTCAGGATTTTTGGACTCCGTTTAGTATTTCTTTTATTTGTTTTTTCATGTCAGGATTTATTTCAAAAAAGTCACCGACCTAACAGGCCGTGTCCGTCCAGGACACTGCGCCCGGAGGCCTCTATAAGCCGCCTGAGTCGGCCGCCCCGAGGCCCAAGTCGTTTCGCGCCCCGCCCGCCTAACCCTAGTGTCGGTGTACTAGAGTAGGGGTACCCTATTACCCCGAACTCGTGCACGGGCAGTTGCAGCGCCCCGCGGCAAGGCTTGCCGGGTGACCGCCAGGACCCTCCGTGGTTCCCTTGAAGACCATTCAAGAACAAAGTATTCAAGTCGAGGCCCCGGCAAGAGGAGCTTGCCGGGAAGGACAACCGAGGCCCCGACAAGAGGAGCTTGCCGGGAAGGCCAACCAAGGCCCTGGCAAGAGGAGCTTGCCGGGAAGAGACAAGACCCCGGCAAGAGGAGCTTGCCGGGAAGGCCACTCAAGACATACCAAGAAAGCTTGCTGCGACGCGCCCTGCGTCCCGGCAAGATCCGGCGAGCGACAAGCTTCCGGACGCGACAAGACGACGGCCGCGGCAAGGAGCTTGCCGCGGGAAACCCCCACCACGTGCCCGCGCTCCAGCTCACCTGCTAACGTGTCGCTCTAGGACTCTCCCAGAGCGCACGTGGCGGGAGGCCGTGCAGCTAGGGGTACGTGGTGGCAAGCGGAGATGAAGAGAAGCCCATCGTGGCAAACGGTGGCGCTCCTAACGGTCACCTTTTGCACTGTTTAGGAGACTCAGACAGGCATTTAATGCCCTTGTCCCCTACCGTCAGAGTTAGGTAGGGTGCACTGTATCCACAGTAGCGGTAGCTATACCTACCACATCCTTTTCCATTTTTACCCTTCTTGTCTACGTTGCCCCCTGTCGGTGACCCCTTGAGTATAAAAGGAGGCCCAAGCGCAACGTAGAGAGGGTTCGGAAGGCCGGGGAGTTCAGAGACTTGGCCAGTTCGGCTCGTTCAACACCAGAGACACTCTTACGCTCAGTCTGGCAGCGTCCATCGCTCCTGAGCAAGAATCCAATATACACAAACAAGCAGCAGTAGGGTTTTACGCATTCGTGCGGCCCGAAGCTGGGTAAAAATCCCCCCGCGTGCACTGCCTCGATCCGCTCTTTGTGCGCTCTCCGCCCCCCACCGAACCGAGAAGGGGCCCTGTCCCCATAGGTGTTGGCGGGAATCAGCATCGCCCCCGGCATCACTGGTGCCAGGTAGGGGGGCGTCAAGATCGTGCGAACCCGATCAGGCGGGCACGCAAGCTAAATCCTCATCGTCATGGCTCCCAAGGAGCGGGCGAGCAAAAGAACGACGCCAGCGCGGCAACAGGAAAAAGCTAAGTCGTGCAAAACTTTAGATGTTTCCTTTCTATACGAAGTTATCCGCCTTGGAGATCTTGTTCTTTGTACGAAAAACCTGTGCGCGGAGGAATCTACTCGTAGCTAGTCGCGCCCTTACTTTCTTTCGAGTCCGCTCAGCAACTTAAGTGAGCTGCTAGCGCCCCTACTTTGCTTCGAGTCCGCTCAGCAACTTAAGAGAGCTGCTAGCGCCCTTACTTTGTTTCGAGTCCGCTCAACAAATTAAGCGAGCTGCAACTAGTTGCGACAAGATTACTTGTTGGTAGCGACCCCGCCAGCAGGCTGCTGAAGTTCCGCACTCGGCGCTCGCGGCAAGGGTGCCTGCACCAGCAAGTTTCCCTAGAAAGCGTAGGGTGGACGTACAAAGAGGGGTCGAACAGGAAGATAGCGTGTGCTATTTATTTGAGATTTCTGCATAGACCTGTATGCCGAGGAGCCTTCTCGGGGCTAGTTGCGCTCCATGTTGCCTCGAGTCCGCTCAGCCACTTGTGCGGTTGCGCTAGAACCAAGAAGGTAAACCTTTCCGGGAGGCGATGTTCCCGAATAGCCGCTAAGGGCCCGTTCCCTCAAGCGCTGCTGGCTGGATCACACGCACCGGAAAGCATTCCAGCAGGCATAGGGAATATGTAGCAGAAGTCAAAATTCGCAAACGAGTTAAGTGCACTTTGGACGCTAATCACTTGCTATGTTTGAACGCAGTTATGGCCCGGGGGCTGGCAACGCCTTTAGGGCCAATCTTTTTGGCGTCAAGAACGACGAAGTTCTTCACCATAAGCCTTTCCGGCAACGATTTTGCCGGGAGCCGGCGTCAAGAACGACGAAGTTCTTCGCCATAAGCCTTTCCGGCAATGATCTTGCCGGGAGCCGGCGTCAAGAACGACGAAGTTCTTCGCCATAAGCCTTTCCGGCAACGACCTTGCCGGGAGCCGATGTCAAGAACAACGAAGTTCTTCGCCATTAGCCTTCCTGGCAACAAGCTTGCCGGAAGCCGGCATCGAGAACGTCAAAGTTCTCTGCGGAAGATAAAAGCCTTCCTGGCAACAAGCCTGCCGGAAGCCGGCATCGAGAACGTCAAAGTTCTCTGCCGAAGACAAAAGCCTTCCTGGCAATCAGCTTGCCGGAAGCCGGCATCGAGAACGTAAAAGTTCTCTGCCGAAGACAAAAGCCTTTCTGGCAACAAGCCTGCCGGAAGCCGGCATCGAGAACGTCAAAGTTCTCTGCC
>NC_041392.1:142774603-142805819 GCF_002162155.2 Triticum dicoccoides
GGAGGCCGGCATCGAGAACGTAAAAGTTCTCTACCGAAGACAAAAGCCTTCCTGGCAATCAGCTTGCCGGAAGCCGACATCGAGATAGTAAAAGTTCTCTGCCGAAGACAAAAGCCTTCCTGGCAATCAGCTTGCCGGAGGCCGGCATCGAGAACGTAAAAGTTCTCTGCCGAAGACAAAAGCCTTCCTGGCAATCAGCTTGCCGGAAGCCGGCATCGAGAACGTAAAAGTTCTCTGTCGAAGACAAAAGCCTTCCTGGCAATTAGCTTGCCGGAAGCCGGCATCGAGAACGTAAAAGTTCTCTGCCGAAGACAAAAGCCTTCCTGGCAACCAGCTTGCCGGAAGCCGGCATCGAGAACGTGGAAGTTCTCTGCGGCAGATAAGAGCCTTCCCGACAAGCCAGTATCGCCGGGGGCTGTGAGTGCCAAGAATCGTCCACGGCAAACCAGAGTTGTCGAGGGCTGCGCTATCAGATAAGTCTTTCATCCCTCATCATGCGTCCTCTTATGGACTGGGGAATGCGAAACCGCGTTTCTTCCCAGAAGCTGCCGTGCTCCCTCAACTCTAGGCCCTGGGGCTCGTTCTCGGGGCCAAGTTTGGTCGTAGTCGCGGCAGCAAAGGGATGAAACGAGGAGACCGCACCCACCTCGTTCCTGCCTCCGTTAAAAGCGTGAGAAAGGTTGAGCGACATGGGAAGGCGGCAGGGCCTGTTGCCGGGAGATGAAATGTCTGTCCGAGGGATACCAAGGATTTGTTCCTTGGCGTGGGTTTAACTCGCGAGACAAATAACCCGGCAAGCATTCCCCTTTTTCATTAAAAAACATCCCACTCAGGTACAGTCCATAGAGGATGAAAAACATGAAAGAAAGGATTACAAATTTTAGATATAGCTAAGGTCCGAAGGCTTACAAATTAAAAAGATAAGATGCCCGTGATCCCTTTCCTGTCCCCCTTTTCAGGAGGCAGGTCAAGGAGGCGAAAAGGGCAAAAGGGGTGCCTAGGCGAGCTACAGGTGCCAGAAGACACCAAGGGAACATCCCGGGGGTCGTCCGAAGGCTGGACGGCGACGGTGGCGCTGGAAGCGGGGCTCGAAGACGGGGCGACAGGACGTCAACACACTGTTGAGGGCACCACGCCCTCGTACTCCGGCTTGACAGCCTTGTCGCCTGCCCTCTTCCCCTTCCGCAGCCTCCCTACGCCAGCCGCCCAAGGAGACGACCCCGGGGAGTTCAAGAAGCCGGCGACGCAGATGATGGGGTCACCGGTGCCGCGCAAAGCGGCGCCCGACGCCTACTCGGACCCGCTACTCCGCCGCCCGCTACCCTCGTCGTCGCTGTCGCTCCCCTCCTCGTCGCTCTCGCTCGAGGAGGGGCCTTCACTGTCGGAGGAACTATCCACGCAGCACTTCGCCCGAGTGCCGAAGCACCCGAAGGCCTTGACGGAGAGGAGATCGCCCTCCATTAGCTTAAAATGGAGGGTAAACCCCTCCGTCAAGCTGTGGATGCGGGCGAACGTCTTCCACCCTCGATCAAGATACATCACATTAGGGGCTGGGAATGCAACGCGGACTCGCGTGCCGCTGATCCCACAGCCCCTCATGTGCAGTCTCAGCGTCTTGGGCGGCTCCACTTCCATCACGCACGCAAACGGAGCTGGAAGCTGGAGGCGACGACGAGGCGCCCGGCGCAGCCTGACGAAGAACTCGCAAGGGTCGTCCCCTATGTGGACCGCCGTGGGAGGAAGAGCCGCCGGCGGAGGTGAAGCTGACGCGCCATCCCGTCCGCCTCTTCCCCGAGCGCCTCGACCTCGTCCTCGACCTCGTCCGCGACCTCGTTCCCTTCCTCTTCCCCTCAAGACTGGCTCTGCTACCACGGGCGCAGAAGAGGAAGAGAGGCGCTGTCTGGCGGCGACCCTTGCCGCCACCGAGGAAGGGCCCGGGTTCCCTTTCTCCATGGCAGATGAGAGAAAGGGGAGCAGAAGCTGAAGAAAGGAGAAGATGAGAGAGTGCGGGTTTTCCATGCTCCCATCCCGCTCTTTATAAAGGAGCGAGGTGGGGGCTCGGCCGCCCCGCTCATCGAATCAAGGCACAGGAAGGGCAGGGAGTCGGGGCCAACCCGCTCGCGATGGCCCAATTTCCCAATCCACCGTCCGTGACCTCAAGCGCATGGAAGCCGCGTGGCGGGGATGCAGAACTGAGGTGACAGATGAGGCAGCATCGTTCCGCCCCGTGAACGCGGGGGGTGGACGTCCCGAAAACCGCGCACCAGCCCCATCCAGTAAATGCACCACGCCCTCACACCTACCTCCGTTTAAAGAGGAGGGCGTGAATCGTCCCCATCATCGTGGCATGACGCATGCTCGGGGGGCTTAGCCCCACGCACGCCATCCACGATCTCCCCCAAGACGCCGCATTTGACGCGTGCCGTTCTGGGCGTGCGCGGTGGGAGCAGAGTTAGATTCGGCGTGACCCAGGCCGCGCGTGCCCGTGCACTGTTTTGGGCCTGGCCCAACAGCGCTCGGCACCGTGTATGGCCCAGGCCCGGGGGCTCCTGTCGGTGTACTAGAGTAGGGGTACCCTATTACCCCGAACTCGTGCACGGGCAGTTGCAGCGCCCCGCGGCAAGGCTTGCCGGGTGACCGCCAGGACCCTCCGTGGTTCCCTTGAAGACCATTCAAGAACAAAGTATTCAAGTCGAGGCCCTGGCAAGAGGAGCTTGCCGGGAAGGACAACCGAGGCCCCGGCAAGAGGAGCTTGCCGGGAAGGCCAACCAAGGCCCCGGCAAGAGGAGCTTGCCGGGAAGAGACAAGACCCCGGCAAGAGGAGCTTGCCGGGAAGGCCACTCAAGACATACCAAGAAAGCTTGCTGCGACGCGCCCTGCGTCCCGGCAAGATCCGGCGAGCGACAAGCTTCTAGACGCGACAAGACGACGACCGTGGCAAGGAGCTTGCCACGGGAAACCCCCACTACGTGCCCGCGCTCCAGCTCACCTGCTAACGTGTCGCTCTTGGACTCTCCCAGAGCGCACGTGGCGGGAGGCCGTGCAGCTAGGGGTACGTGGTGGCAAGCGGAGATGAAGAGAAGCCCATCGTGGAAAACGGTGGCGCTCCTATCGGTCACCTTTTGCACTGTTTAGGAGACTCAGACATGCATTTAATGCCCTTGTCCCCTACCGTCAGAGTTAGGTAGGGTGCACTGTATCCACAGTAGCGGTAGCTATACCTACCACATCCTTTTCCATTTTTACCCTTCTTGTCTACGTTGCCCCCTGTCGGTGACCCCTTGAGTATAAAAGGAGGCCCAAGCGCAACGTAGAGAGGGTTCGGAAGGTCGGGGAGTTCAGAGACTCGGCCAGTTCGGCTCGTTCAACACCAGAGACACTCTTACGCTCAGTCTGGCAGCGTCCATCGCTCCTGAGCAAGAATCCAATATACACAAACAAGCAGCAGTAGGGTTTTACGCATCCGTGCGGCCCGAAGCTGGGTAAAAATCGCCCCGCGTGCACTGCCTCGATCCGCTCTTTGTGCGCTCTCCGCCCCCCACCGAACTGAGAAGGGGCCCTGTCCCCATAGGTGTTGGCGGGAATCAGCATCGCCCCCGGTACCTAGCGCCGCCGCCTCGATCCCAGCACCACGCCACCGCCGCCAGCCGCCGCCGTCCGCCGCCGTCGCCGACCTCGCCGCCAGAGGTAGCCGACGCCGCTGCCGTCGTTCGTTTTTTTCTTTTCGGTTAACCATTCGGTTATTTTTAGAAACCCTAGATTGGTTTTATTTTTCTAGATCGGTTTTTGTTCGGTTTTTGTTTGTTTTAGTTTATCTTTTCGCTCGTTTATCCAAATCAGTCGAAACAAGCGCCTAGATCTTCATCTCGAAGCCCTCTTTCTGTTTAACCAACTTGAACAAGATTTTGGTACTGTAAAATTTGACCTTAGTCCAGATTAGTAATCGGATCTTGTTTCTTTCGTAGTTTGAGTTTCATTGCTCCGTTTGATTTGATTCTTTTTGCAAACTGGAGTTCTTCAGTTGAACTTTCTGGTTATATTTTCTTATTCAAAGTTTTTCCTTTGCATCTTTGCTTGAGTGCTTATGTATGCTATTGTTTGTTTACGATAGAATTCCCTGAGTGTGAAGCGTGCTACTACGAGTCTTTAGGATTTGCAGATCGTCGGCAAGGCAAGTAACACATTGATCATACTCTTTCATACCCAATTTTTATGCATTAGATTCAATCCTCAAACATTGCATGAGTAGGATCTCTTAACATGTGGGTTTTGGGAAGTATATGATGAGGTAGAACCTATTACCCTTTTTATTATCAAACCCTTGGGAGTTACTTCTACATTATGCTTATATTGCCATGCTATGCTCGTAGACGTGGTTTGGGTTTGAGAGTATCCATGACAGATGTGAGTTTGTTAATTAATGGTTCAACTTAAGGTGGCAACTTTAATACACATCTGGGTGGATTGCTTGTGGGCACCTGGGGTTATACCAGTGTTGTCCTAGGAGATCCCGAGGTTATACCGTGTGATCCTCCTATGGTCTGCCACCCAGGCTCGAAGGGATCATACGATATTCATGCTTGAAACTTCCGTGTGCCGTCACAAGCTATTATGGGCTTTAGCATAGTTGAGTAGGTTGCATGACCTCTTCCGGTGGTAGACTAGCAGATGTAGGGGATGTAGGTTGGTACGGTCTACCCGGGGTTAGAGTTAATGCTTCTGAAAGACTGTGTCTCGATCATCCATTTCTCAAACACGATGTAGTGCAAGAAATCCAACGGAGGAGATCGAGTCTTGTGGGGAAAAGTGCGCAAACCTCTGCAGAGTGTACAAACTAATCATTGTTAGCCGTGTCCCCGGTTATGGGCATCTTGAGTATCTGGTCTTTGAATTATTCTATGTATCTCATCACTTTAAATTAATTTGTTGGGTTGATAATTACTTTTAATGGGGATTGAGATGGGGGTACCAGTCTCAATGTTTCAACTACCATGATAGTTAAATAAAATATATTCCTTTGTTGTAGGGAAAATTTGCTTTTCGCAAAAACATTGCAACCTTAGAGCCTCCACCAGCCATGTATGCATGTAGTGATAGCATTTATCTGTTCTTTGCTCCACTGTGTTACTATGCCAGCATATTCCATGTGCTGACCCGTTTTCGGGCTGCAACGTATCATGTTGCTGACTTTTCAGACGATGAGTAAGGTGCCATAGGTTGGTTGTCATGCACTCAGCTATGCTGTTGGAGTTGATGGACTCACTTTATCTTCCAAGTCTTCCGTTGTTATCTTATTTAGATGGCCTTAAGCCATATTTATTGTAATAAGTTCTCTTTTGAGACCTTCGATGTAATAAGTGTGTGATTGCTACTCTGTTATAAATCCTTCGAGTATTGTTTGTGTCAGCATTACCGGTCCAGGGATGACACTAAAGCACAGAGACTTCACCGTCTGAGGTCGGGTCGCTATAGTGGCATCGTTACCCGAAAGGGATTGACAACCCCTTTTACACGTCGGGTTGCAAGTATTTGTTATTTGTGCGCAGGTGCTGTTTACGCAGTGTTGCTTGGTTCTCCTACTGTTTTGATAACCTTGATTTCATCAGTGAGGGAAATACCTACCATCGCTGTGCTGCATCATCCTTCCTCTTTGGGGAAATACCGACATAGCTTCAAGCCGCATCAGTGAGCCACCAAATCTGAGTCGCCAAAGCACCTGGCCCAGCTTAAATTCATCTCTTTAGCCATCCGAAGGCCATGGAGCAGGGCCTCATACCCAGTTCCATTATTAGTGCAAGGAAACATAAGCCTTAAAACATAGCAAAAATTTTCACCTCGTGGAGAAGTCAAAATAACTCCAGCCCCCGTGAAAGGACCACGATGTCGCCTAGAGGGGGGGGGGGGGTCAATAGGCATTTTAAAAACTTCTACAGATTTGGCTTTATCCTAATGCGGAAATAAACTAAACGGATAATTTTCAAGTACAGATCCTAAATATAGTAGGCTCAACTAAGTGCACAACAACTTAATGTAAACGGGGTGAACACAACAAGGATATGAACACAAGTAAGTTACACAAACTTACTTGAGCAATATCACAAGTTTCCAATTCACACTAAACACAAGATATATCAATAGTAGCAAGTATGAATTTCGGGACATAAAGTGTACGCCTAAATAATATCTTCAAGGAAATAGCCAACACAATATAATGAGGACTACACTATATAGTGAATGCAAGGTCAAGAGACCAAAGTAAACCATAAGTAGTGGCTAGGGTTAGAGATAACTGAAGACACGGAGATGAGGATGTATCCCGATGTTCACTTCCTTGGAGGGAAGCTAGTCACCGTTAGAGAGGTGGATGTTACCACGAAGGCACACCAACGCCATGAAGGCTCACCCTATTCTCCCTTTGAGACAACACCATGAAGGCGTTTCTCAACCACTAGTGGTAGACCATGAGGCGGCCTCCAAACCTTCACAAACTTTCCGGGGGCAAATCACAAGTTGATTCCTCATCGGAGCACTCCTACCGCCTAGGAGTCTCCAACCTCCAAGAGTAACAAGATCAAGGGGAATTGCTCAAGACTTGCTCAAATCACGAATTCCTTTGGTCATAAGAGGGAGGGGGAGTGGATCTATCACTTGATTGGAAAATCTCTCAAGAACTCTCACAAATCTCCCCGGGATCTAAGATTTGGTGTAGGAGAAGTGAGAGGGAGCCTTTTTGTGTTCTAGGGTTCATATGAATGTGTTGCTCAACCTTCTCCCGGGGTGGAAGACGGCTATATATAGTGGTAGTGCACATATGGCCGTTGGAGTGTAAGTGGCTGTGTTGGGCCAGACATCTGGGCAAGGGCCGGACATCCGACGGCTGAGAAATGCACACACATGCATGTGAAAAACAAAGGCCAGAGTACAGGGGCCGGACATCTGGCCAATGCCCAGACATCTGGCCCAAGTTGGGGCCCCAGACATCTGGACAAGTGACGGACATCTGGTGGACACAACCAGCATTTCAACACGGTACTGGACATCTACGGCCGTATTTTCGGGCCAAGTCCCGGATATTCGGCCAACACAAAAACTGCAGGCGCCCCACAAGTAAAACATACATAACTTTCTCATCCGGACTCTGATTTTGATGGTCTTGGGCTCGTTTTGAAGCTATGGAAAAGATCCAGGTCCTCATATAGAGAACCACCCAAGATAACCCAAAATGATGGTGCAAATTATTCAAAGGTAAGATCATATACTTTGGGGAACCTAGTTGGCTATGGATTTATTTGGTATATAGGATAGGAGTGGAATTGTGTGTAGGAGATATTGACTTGAGCTAGTCCATCATGAAACCCGTTAATACCCTCTTAATAGTGTGGGATATCTATAACTCAAGAAGCATAAAAGAACTATACTAGACAGCTTGCAAGAATCCATTATTGAGTGTATATGTTTCTTCGATGGTCATCAATCCACAACACTAACGCCAAAGGAACTAATACCATTGACACAAGCCATTCACTTGATCTTGATGTTGATGTTTCTTCTTGGCTCAAGTTAAAGGCAATACATTAGTGAAGTCTTCAAGTAGTTCTCCCATACACAATGTGGCAAGCTTTGCTTTATATTCAACTTCACTTGTCCATGAGGTGATCCTCCACAAGCTTCAAGCATGTAATCATTTGGGATGGTTATCTTGAACTTGCCTTGTCAACCATAATCATGAACACTTGATGTCATCCTCTCATGGACACTTGGAATGTTTCTCTTGATGCAAGCCCCTAAGAATAACCTTACCCTCATAAACATAGACAACACATAGCATGGGTTAGTACACAAAGTGTAATTAACAATTTCTTATCATACCACAAGATCCTATGTGATGCATCGTTTGCACTTGTGTGTTGACCATTTAGAGTATGATCCTTTGATCTTTCTCTTGGTCAACCTTTATCTTTACTCCATGCTTAAACTTGATGTCTTGAAGGCCATATTGGATTCTTCACTATGCTTCATTTCTTCAGGACATGATTACAGTATCTCAGTCATATGACCATATATAGTTTATCCATGAATACCATATTGGTCATCATTTGTTCTTCTTCATGCTCCATCACAATCTCTTGAGAGGCACAATGAAATCTTCACATGAATTACTTGCTTCAAGACATGATCATCCATGACTCAACATATGAGCTCATCATGATCCTATCTTCAAGCCATGTGTAGAATTCTTCTATTTAATCATTCTCTCAAGATCATGATCCATCATGGCTCACCCCATAAGCCTAATCATGAAAACCTCCGAGATCCTTTAGTGAACTCTCTATATATCACATCTTGTTCGTCACATGGAATTCATCTTGATCATATTTGATTCAATCATTGAGCTCAATCTTGATGCACAACTATATGTATATGGCATTCATTCCGAATCCATTCAATCTCCTTCTTGCATCACCCAAGGAACAAACCTTCATATATAACTTGATGCCATTGTTTCTTCATATGAGTTGACATTCATTATCAAGTCTCAATGCATATATTTGCGTTGATGGATTTCATCCTTCAATTCATCCAGTATTCTTCATGCATTGCTAATGGAAATTTCCTTCACATGTATATCTCAATGCAAACATTAGTCCATAAGGATTGTCATTAATTACCAAAAGCACATATGGGGACTACATGCACTTTCAATCTCCCCCATTTTGGTAGTTGATGAAAATCTCAACAAGAGGGTTTATATATTGAATTTTAGAAAGAAGTATGCAATTCATACAAGGATAAATTGTATACTTGAGGTGGTTTTGACAACATCAAGTGTCACAAAGATACTTGAGATTATCAAAACCGATTGTACTAGAGTCAAATACTACACAAGCATTTGATGATAGCACAACCACAATATATAGAGCAAACTCCCCCATAATATATGCATGTGTGAATGAACTTTGAATGTCATTGCATATATTGGTTGACATAAACAAGGTGTAGTTTTCTCTATATACAATACTCATACGTGCATCACACGTATACAACAAGGGTAGGTAAGCTTAAATGACAACAAGCACACTAAGAACACTTATCTTTAAACCATCTAAACTTCTCCCCATTGGCAACAAATGCCAAAATAAAAAAATTCTAGAAGCCAATATATTATGAGTTTCTTAATGTCTCCTTAATGTGTGCATATTACAAAATGTCAGTGAAAACTCAATGCACATATTAAATGATGAAAATTTGAGGAGCTCAGGATATATAGAATGCAACAAGATATTATGATATGAAAATAAGCATTCTACATGTGAGAACAAAAAACTTTCGAAAAGATCCAAAGAACATATTTTGGACAAGATATAATATGAATACCCAATTTTATCATCATCATAAAAATGGGTCCAAAATACATTCAAAACACATGAGTGCGCAAGATTATATGGAAAACATACAAGCACTCACACCACAACCTCTTACCGAAGCCACCATAACAATAAAATGAAACAAACAAAGTGGTTGGCAAGGAATAAATGATATCAAGGAAAGATATGAACTTTCATATGTATAAAATTTCTAAGAGGCCAATAATAAACATGATATGTATCCACAAAGAACCTTGCAAACACAAAAGACTCAATTGATAAGAACTTGATATCTGCAAGTCAATCCATTATTATACAATTGTGATCAGAGCAAGGCACAAGACCATGGCACAAATTGATCTCATTTGCACAAAAATGAATTACAAAGTAAGATAGAAAACACCACAACCAAATAGAGTGTTTTTGTAATTTTATCAAAATTACACATGAGAGTACAATTTAGGAATTGATATGCAATAAATTGATTAATTGGCATATTTTGGGATAAGTGAATCATGAATCTAATTTTATAGATCCCCACAATATGCTTCTTCTCAAATGTCCCAAAATTGCAATAAAGTGACTTTTTAGGAACATGCAAGAAGCATAACTTTTAATAAGTACTAATCATGACATGATGGAACCTACACAAGGTTGACCCCATTTATATATATGCATGATGTAAATACTTGTTACCGAGATAGCATTGGTATGAAGTCATAGATCAATAAAATGTCCAATCTTGGTTCTAATTTCATCATTGTGCCACCACCTTCATGAATAAGCCAAGCACCCAATGCTTCTCAAATGTACCTAAAACAATTTAAGTACAATATGGTGCCCAAACTTATTGGGTCCGAAGTAGTTAGCATTACTACAAAACAAAGGGTAAAACCACTTAAATATGTGCATATCAATATGAGTTTGAATTTCATGCACATCTTAGCTATTAAGAATTTGATCCATATATATTGGATCAATTAAAGCAAACAAGGCATGAAAATTTATACATAGTTAATACGCATGCACAAGCCTACCAAAATCTAAAGAGATACAAATTTGGACAAATGAACACATAACCGTTAATACTTCCAATAACATCACTTAATCATTCATGTTGTCCAAGATGAATCAAAGTGACAAATCAACATATGATAGCACACAAAGTTCAACACATGAACCAAGCAAAACTAATGAGCATATAACATATGCATTACACACATACTCATAGGAATATCTCACTCAAGTAGATATAGGACACTGATACGTCTCCAAAGTATCTATAATTTTTGATTGTTCCTGTTATATTATCATTCTTGGATGTTTTATAATCATTTTATATCATTTTTTGGTACTAACCTATTGACATAGTGCCAAGTGCCAGTTGCTATTTTTGCATGTTTTTTACACCGCATGTAATCAATATCAAACGGAGTGCAAATGCAGCGAAACATTTTGTGGATTGTTTTGGACCAGAAGACATCCAATGGGCTGGAGAAGCGCCTGGGGGGTGCTCCGAGGGGAGCACAACCCACCAGGGCGCGCTTGGAGGCCCAGTTGCGCCCTGGTGGGTTGTGCCCACCTCGGGTGCCCCCGGACCGCCTGTTTGCTCTATAAATACCCCAATATTCCAGAAACCCTAAGGGAGTCAACGAAAATCAATTCCAGCCGCCGTAGAGTCCAGAACCACCAGATCCAATCTAGACACCATCATGCAGGGGTTCACCACTTCCATTGGTGCATCTCCGATGATGCGTGAGTAGTTCTTTGTAGACCTTCGGGTCCGAAGTTAGTAGCTAGATGGCTTCCTCTCCCTTGTTTGATTCTCAATACAATGGTCTCTTGGAGATCCATATGATGTAACTCTTTTTGCGGTGTGTTTGTTGGGATCGGATGAACTTTGAGTTTATGATGAGATCTATCTTTTTATCCATGAAGGTTATTTGAGTTTTCGTTGATCCCTTATATGTATGATTGCTTATAGTCTTGTATTTCTTCTCCGATATTTGGGTTTTGTTTGGCTAACTTGATCTATTTATCTTGCAATGGGAAGAGGTGCTTTGTAATGGGTTTGATCTTATGGTGCTTGATCCTAGTGACAGAAAGGGAACCGACACGTATGTATTGTTGCTACTAAGGATAAATGATGGGGTCTATCTCTCAATAGATAGATCTTGTTTACGTCATGTCATCATTCTTATTGCATTACTCAATTTCTCCATGAACTTAATACACTAGATGCATGCTGGATAGCGGTCGATGTGTGGAGTAATAGTAGTAGATGCAGTCAGGAGTCGGTCTACTAATATTGGACCTGATGCCTATATAATGATCATTGCGTGGATATCGTCATGATTATTTGAAGCTCCATTAGTTGCCAAACAGTAATTTGTTTACCCACCATTTGCTATTTTTTCTCGAGAGAAGCCACTAGTGAAACCTTCGGCCCTCGAGTCTCTTTCTCATATTATTTACCTTCGCGATCTATTTTATTTGCCTTTTATTTTCAGATCTATTAAATCAAAAATACAAAAATACCTTGCCGCACTTTATTTAATTTGGTGTTCGATCTATCATTATTTATAACTTTCTGTCGTCCACGTGTCAATTTTTGGCAACGTTACCCGAAAGGGATTGACAACCCCTTTAACACGTCGAGTTGCGAGTATTTGTTATTTGTGTGCAGGTGCTATTTATGTAATGTTTCTTGGTTCTCCTACTGGTTCGATAACCTTGGTCTCATCACTGAGGGAAATACCTACCGTCGCTATGCTGCATCATTCCTTCCTCTTTGGGGAAATACCGACGTAGTCCTAGCAGACATCAAAAGGAATTTCTGGCGCCGTTGCCAGGGAGGATCTTCAACATATACCAGGATCCTAATCACAAATCTCATATCCTCGCAATTTATATTATTTGCCATTTGCCTCTCATTTTCATCTCCCGCACTTCACAAAATTTGCTGTTTTATTCGCCCTCTTTTTCGTTCGCCTTTTTCTCACCAGATCTCTTGTTTGCTATCCCTACTTATGGTACCATGTGCCTTCTATTTTCTTGCATCTTTGCTTGCTAATAATCTATCGATATGGATCCTCATCCACTTGCTAATCTTTTCGAAAGATCCAATTATGACGAACCAATTGCTAGTGAATTGAGCTCACTAGATTATCTTTATGATGTTTTGCTTAAGATTTATGAATCTGAAAATTGTGATGAAGTGTTAAATGAAGAAATTTATAAAGTGATTCATGATAGTTCCTTTAATGAAAAGCATGATTGCAATGATGTTATTATAAATTCTATTAATGTGAATTGTGTTAATTATATGCAAAACCCCAAGCGTGGGGATGCTAATTTTGATATGTCCACTACTTATTGCAATGATCATGCATGATTGGGGTGATTCTTCTTATGATCTTGAAAATTTATTTAAGCCTCACGATGAATATGAAATTGACAACAATGTTTGAAATAATATTGAGAGTGGGTTTGGAAGAGCTTCAACTCTAGGTAAAAATAATCCCACATATGGAGTGTTCAATCTTATGAAATTTTTGACAAAAGTGGGTTCGGAGAGGTCATGACTTTATTTGATGATAATCCCACTATTTTGGAAGAGTGTCAACTTTTCATGCATGTGGATCATGAAGAGAATATTTTATGTGATTGCTATATTGTTGAATTTGAGTATGATCCTACATGTAATTATTATGAGAGAGGAAAATATGGTTGTAGAAATTTTCATGTTACTAAATTACCTCTCGTTATGTTGAGATTGATATTGTTTCTTTCTTCTTCCTTGCATATGGTAGTTTTTGCTTGCCTTGATCAATTGTTTTTCTATAAAATGCCTATGCACAGGAAGTATGTTAGACTTAAACTTGTTTTTCACATGCTACTTGATGCTCTATTCATGTTTCAATTTCTATCTTTCATGTGAGCATCATAGAAATCTCAATGCCTAGCTAGGGGCATAAAACAATAGTGCTTGTTGGGAGGCAACCCAATGAATAAAATTTATTTTAGCCTTTTTCTTTCTGTTCTTGAGTGTTAGCACAATTATGCTACTTCTATGAATGTGTTTTTTGTGTTTTAATTAGTGTTTGTGCCAAGTAAAGACTTCAGGATCTTCTTGGGTGATAGTTGTTTTGATCTTGCTGAAAAACAAAAACTTTTACGCTCGCGAGAATAATTTCATTTTAAACCAGAGGGCGATAAAATACCAATTCCTTTTGCAGTAGATTAATATACAAATTTCCCAGGTCACCTTAAATTTTCAGAGTTTTTGGAGTTACAGAAGTATTCGAATCATCCAGATTGCTACAGACTGTTTTGTTTTTGACAGATTATATTTTCTTTGCATTTTGTGCTAGTTTTGTTGACTCCATGGTTTTATTTGATGAGTTTTTGCCATAGAAAATATGGAATACAGTTGATATAATGCAAGAACAAAATATTAATTGGTTTACTACAACACTTATAGTAGTGATTTGTTTTCTTATACTAACGGATCTCACGAAGGCTTTTGTTGAGTTTTGTGTAATTGAAGTTTTCAAGTTTTCGTTTATCTTACGATGGATGAAGGAATAAGGAGTAAGAAGGGCCTAAGCTTGGGGATGCCCCGGCATCCCAAGCTATTATCCAAAAGAGAGCAAGCAACTAAGCTTGGGGATGCCCCCGAGTGACATCCCCTCTTTCTTCTAACGACCATCGGCATTTTACTCGAAGCTATATTTTTATTCGTCACATACTATGTGTTTTGCTTGGAGCGTCTTATATAAGATGAGTCTTTGCTTGTTTTATTTTGTGTTTTAAGTCATGATTCCTTGCTGGACACACCTATTTGAGAGAGCCAAAATTATGCAACGACTTGTTAGAATTTCTCTCTATGATTCACTTAAATTTTCATGAGCTATGGACTTGCTATAGTGCTTCACTTATATCTTTTTTAGCACGGTGTGCTTTAGTATTTTTGAAGAAATTATCTCTTGCTTCACTTAGATTTATTTGAGAGTTAGTAAAATTTTCAAGAAATTCTCTCTTGCTTCACTTAAATTAATTTGAGAGAAAGAAATATTATGCTCATGATCTTCACTTATATTTGTTTGAGCCTATCAAAAGCAACACATGAAAATTAGTCCCAAAGTGATAGATATCCAAGAAGGATATAATAAAAACTCTCATGAAGATCATTGGACAAAATAAACTTGTTTCTTAGTAATAGTTTTGAGATATGATGATGTGATATGTGAGTCATCTTGATGAGTAATTATGCTTTAGTAAGAATATTGGTGTTAAGGTTTGTGATTCTCTATGAAAGCACGAAAGTCAATAGTTATGCAATGAAATTATATCCTACTTGTGGTGCATTATTCAATGTTAATTATGCTTAATGCTCTCTTATGAGATTATTCGTTTCTTGGTTGATCTCTTCTCAATCTTTTGCTAGCCTTCATTATGCACTAAGTATGATCACTACTTGTGCATCCAAAAACCTGTAAACAGTTTTGCCACATGAGTCCACTATATCTACCTATATGTGGTATTCTTTTGCCGTTCTAAGAAAATTTGTATGTGGCATCTCTAATTTTCAAAATAAACTTCTCTTTTGTATGTTTGTTCCGCTCGTGGAGCAGTGAGGGGTGACTAATATTTTCCATGATAGATGTGTTATTCTGAGTGTTTATTCACTTGTCATTGCACGAGAGTAAGGCGAAGGTATTAGGGATGCCCAGTCCTGAAATGAAAAGTGAATTTACTTTATGTTGTCAAATAATAAATTCTGTGGACAGTGTTGGTATGGAAGGCACCCGTGTATACGGTTGGCCATGGAAAGTGAGAGTACGGTGGAAAAAGGAATAAACTTTATTTTCTGTTTGGGGACAGCCCATGATATATCTAGCATTGAAAGTGTTGGGAACTCTAAGTCGTTTTCGTTGGTGGGAAGGACACACCTCCCAAAATGTTTTATCTCTAAGTTTTTTCGCTTTGAGCTCTGGCACCTCTACAAATCCCTACTTCCCTCTGCGAAGGGCCTTTCCTTTACTTTATGCAATCTTTATTTTTGAATTTGAGTCTCCATCTTCTCTTATAAAAGCACCAACTAGGAGGCACTATGATCGTACTTGAGCATTGGGTGTAGTTAATATGCGAGTGTGTTTCATGAATAGATCAATCATTGAGCATGATGGTCTAGGGATAACTTATTTTGGCGTTGATATTTTGAAAGACATGGTTGCTTGTTGATATGCTTGAGTATTTAAGTTATCACGTCAAAACTAGACTATTGCTTTGAACAATATAAAAGTCCAAATGTCCATGCTATAAATAAAAGGATACATGTTAGGCAGCATTCCATAACAAAAATTCTATCTTTATCACTTACCTACTCGAGGACGAGCAGGAGTTAAGCTTGGGGATGCTAATACGTATCTATAATTTTTGATTGTTCCATGCTGTTATATTATCAATCTTGGATGTTTTATAATCATTTTATATCATTTTTTGGTACTAACCTATTGACATAGTGCCAAGTGCCAGTTGTTGTTTTCTACATGTTTTTTACATCGCAGGAAATCAATACCAAACAGAGTACAAATGCAACAAAACTTTACGAAGATTTTTTTGGACCAGAACACACCCAATGGGCCAAGGCAGCGCCTGGGGGGGTGCTCCGAGTGGACCAGAACCCACCAGGGTGCGCCAGGAGGCCCAAGCGTACCCTGGTGGGTTGTGCCCACCTCGGGTGCCCCCCGGACTGCCTCTTTGCTCTATAAATACCCCAATATTCCATAAACCCTAGGGAGTCCACGAAAATCAATTCCAGCCGCCGCAGAGTCCAAAACCACCAGATCCAATCTAGACACCATCATAGAGGGGTTCACCACTTCCATTGGTGCCTCTCCGATGATGCGTGAGTAGTTCTTTGTAGACCTTCGGGTCCGTAGTTAGTAGCTAGATGGCTTCCTCCCTCTCATTTGATTCTCAATACAATGGTCTCTTGGAGATCCATATGATGTAACTCTTTTTGCGGTGTGTTTGTTGGTATCGGATGAACTACGAGTTTATGATCTGATATATCTTTTTATCCATGAAAGTTATTTGAGTTTTCTTTGATCTCTTATATGCATGATTGCTTATAGCCTCGTATTTATTCTCCGATATTTGGGTTTTGTTTGGCCAACTTGATCTATTTATCTTGCAATGGGAACATGTGCTTTGTAGTGGGTTCGATCTTACGGTGCTTGATCCCAATGACAGAAGGGGAACCGACACGTATGTATAGTTGCTACTAAGGATAAAACGATGGGGTCTATCTCTACATAGATAGATCTTGTCTACATCATGTCATCGTTCTTATTGCATTACTCAATTTCTCCATGAACTTAATACACTAGATGCATGCTGGATAACGGTCGATGTGTGGAGTAATAGTAGTAGATGCAGGCAGGAGTCGGTCTACTAATCTTGGACGTGATGCCTATATAATGATCATTGCCTGGATATCGTCATGATTATTTGAAGTTCTATCAATTGCCCAACAGTAATTTGTTTACCCACTGTTTGCTATTTTTTCTCGAGAGAAGCCACTAGTGAAACCTACGACCCTCGGGTCTCTTTCTCATATTATTTGTCTTCGCGATCTATTTTATTAGCCTTTTATTTTCAGATCTATTAAACCAAAAATACAAAAATACCTTGCTGCATTTAATTTTATTTGGCGTTCGATCTATCATTATTTACAACTCTCTCCCGTCCACATGCCAATTTATGGCGCCATTGCCCAAAAGGGATTGACAACCCCTTTAACACGTCGGGTTGTGAGTATTTGTTATTTGCGTGCAGGTGCTGTTTATGTAGTGTTGCTTGGTTCTCCTACTGGTTCAACAACCTTGGTCTCATCACTGAGGTAAATACCTACCGTTGCTGTGCTGCATCATCCCTTCCTCTTTGGGGAAATACCGACGTAGCCCTAGCAGACATCAGACACTATAAACAGTGAGATAACAAACTCCCATAACTCCGTACAAACCACTAAGATGAACTTCGAACAAAAATGGTATTTCGAGTTATCACTTGGTGTAGAAAACAAAAAAGTACATGACGATTTATACTCACACAAGCATTACCATGAGAGTTTACCAATCAGAACAATGCTTGAATAACATATTCTTAAC
The DNA here is from genome assembly GCF_002162155.2 of Triticum dicoccoides. Taxonomy (NCBI): domain Eukaryota; kingdom Viridiplantae; phylum Streptophyta; class Magnoliopsida; order Poales; family Poaceae; genus Triticum; species Triticum dicoccoides. The sequence goes on from NC_041392.1 coordinate 142,792,146, forward strand.
ATTCCAATTAGGTAGGTGATCTTGTAAATCAACAATTGAAATGGCTTCAATTAATAATTTTCCAAGTTGTAACATCCCAAATTTTCAATTTGGAATGTTATACATAGGCTCATTCATGCCTATCATATTTTATTGCATTTTTGCTTTGCAATCCTCGAAATTCTAAGCAACTCAAGGACCCACGGAGAGAGTTGGGGATTTTGTTATTTTCATATTTGAGTTTTCTCAAATTTTGAAAAAGGGGATCATTTGGTTTAAATTATTTTCCCCTCCAAAAATATTTCATATTAAAATATCTGACAGGAGATAATATGACTTCTCCAAAATAAATGAAATATTAGAGGAAAAATATTAAAATCAAATAAGTTTTTTCTTCGTTTTTACTGCGATTTTATTTGAATTAGGAAAAATATGCATTTTTGAAAATTGCATTAGTGATCTAAATAAATGTTCACTTTGTCCGCAATATTATTAGAGGACCGTGACAATTTATTTCAGGATTTTTGGAGTCCGTTTAGTATTTCTTTTATTACTTTTTCTGCGGCAGGATTTATTAAAAAAGTAACCGACCTACCGGGCCGTGTCCGACCTGGACACTTGACCCGGCCGGCCTTATAAGCCGCGCCCCCGTGACCCCGAGGCCCAGCAAGCCGCCAGCCCTGCCCTAGCGCCGCCGCCGTGCCTTGCCACATCGCCGCCCTCCGCCGCCGCCGCCGCAGCGCCGCACCGTCGTTCTGCCGTCCCGCCGCTGCCGCACGCCGCCGACCTCGCCGAGGTAGCCGCCACCGCCGGTTTTCGCAAGAAAACCGTTCAGTTTTTTCGAAACCCTAGTCCGTTGTTTAGATCAGTTTCTTTTTGGTTTTTCTCGGTTTAGTTAAATCGTGGATGTTCGTCCGTACGTTCGTTTTAATGAAAGCTGTTCATCCGTTAGTCGCAGACAGTGAACGTTCATTCGTTGGCCTATTCGTCAGTTTTCTTTTTCCAGGGTTATTCCGCGATTATTTTCGATCTCGATTTTTGCCCTAATCTTCATTCTAGTTTATCTTTTCGCTTGTTTACCTGAATCAGGTGAAACAAGCGCCTAGATCTTCGTCTTGAGGCCCTCTTTCCATTTAACCAACTTGAACAAGATTTTGGTACTGTAAAATTTGACTTTAGTCTAGATTAGTATTCGGATCTTGTTTCTTTCGTAGTTTGAGTTTTGTTGCTCCGTTTGATTTGATTCTTTTTGCAAACCGGAGTTCTTCAGTTGAAATTTCTGGTTAGATCTTCTTATTTGAGTTTTCTTCGTGCATCTTTGCTTGATTGCTTATGTATGTTATTCTTTGTTTGCGATAGAATACCCGTAGTGCGAAGCGTGATACTACGAGTCACTAGGTTTTGCGGATCATCAGCAATGCAAGTAACACTTTGATCATACCCCCTTTTCACCCAGTTTTTATGCATTAGTTTCAACCCTCACACATTGCATGAGTAGGATCTCTTAACATGTGGGTCTGAGAAGTAGATGATGAGGTAGAGCATGTTACCTATTTTATTATCAAACCCCTGGGAGTTACTTCTACGTTATGCTTATATTGCTATGCTATGCTCGTAGACGTGGTTTGGGTTTGAGTGTATCCATGACAGATGTGAGTTGTTAATTAATGGTTCAACTCAAGGTGGAAAATTTAATACACATCTAGGTGCATTGCTTGTGGGCACCTGGAGAATCTAGTGTTGTCCAAGGATATCCCAGAGTACCCGTGTGATCATCCTACGGTCCGCCACCCAGGCTCAAAGGGATCATAAGATTATTCATGCTAGAAACTTCCTTGTGCAGCCACAAGCCATTATGGGCTCTGGCATAGTTGAGTATGTTGTGTGACCTCTTTCAGTGGTGGGCTAGCATATATAGGGGAAAGTAGGTGTAACGGTCCACCCAGAGTAAAGAGTTAATGCTTCTGAAAGGCTGTGTCTTGGTCATCCGTTTCTCAAACACCCTGTAGTGCGAGAAATCCAACGAAGGAGATCGAGTCTTGTGGGGAAAAGTGGGCAAACCTCTGCAGAGTGTACAAACTAATCATGGTTAGCCGTGTCCCCGGTTATGGACATCTTGAGTATCTGGTACTTGAATTATTGATTTGATCTCATCACTCTAAAGTTAATTTGTTGGGAAGTTAATGACTACTTTAATTGGGATTGAGTTGGAGGAACCTTCTCAATGTTTTCAACAAACTTTGTAGTTAAATAAAATATATTCCTTTGATGTAGGAAAAAATTGGCTTTATGCAAAAATTAACCTTAGTGCCTCCACCAGCCATATATGCATGTAGTGATAGCATTTATCTGTTCATTGCTCTCTTGTGTTACTTTGAGAGCATATTCCATGTGCTGACCCGTTTTCGGGTTGCGACGTATCATGTTGCAGACTTTTCAGACGACGAGTAAGACGCCGTATGTTGTTTGTCATGCACTCAGCTATACCGTTGGAGTTGATGGACTCACTTTATCTTCCAAGTCTTCCACTGTTATCGTAATTATATGGCCTTAAGCCATACTTATTGTAATAAGTTCTCTTTTGAGACATTCGATGTAATAAGTGTGTGATTGCTACTATGTTATAAATCCTTCGAGTATTGTGTGTGTCAGCATTACCTATCCAGGGATGACACTAAAGCACAGAGACTTGACCGTCTGAGGTCGGGTCGCTATAAGATGGTATCAGAGCACACGTTGAATGTAGGACACGACCACTAAGATGAGCCACAGATCACTCTTCTCTACTCATTTCTGATTCCTCTCCATTTTCTACTCTTTAGGATGGCAGACGCAAGGAATAAGTTTACACAGCCGGATGAAGACACCCCGTTTGGACGACACTTGAAGGAAGTTACTAGGTACCTGAACATCGGAATACCAAGCTTCACCGGGACCTACATCGCCACTTTACCAGAAGAGGAACATTGGTTGATTCGAGTTCAAGTTCCAGGAAGGACATTCACGCCTGTCACTGAGCCCATAGAGTTTTCTTTTGATGCACCAACCTGGAGTCTAGGCAAGAGCATGGTAGCCCATATTGCCATAGGACGCATCGGTGAAGTTTACCGCAAGGAGCTTAAGGACACTATCTACCAGATATGTGGGCGCCGAGATGAGCAATGGGAGATGATCAGCACCAGGAAGGACAGGTCCACTGCAGCATTCATCCAGGAGTTAAGCAATCACATTCGTCGCCAGGAGAACGAGATGTGCGCAAGCATGATAGATTTGAAGAAGGCAAAGACCAGGATCACAGAGCTAGAAGAGGAGCTTAAGTCTACACACGATGGATATGAGGAGGAAATGACGATACTTGTGGAGATGAATGACGACCCGACAAGGAAGCTAGGAGTTTTCATGGCAGACCTTGCACCAGGAGGAGAAGACGACGAACCTAAGGAGATTCATTCTGAAGACTACATCATCATCGACGACACCAACTCCGACCCCGATGGTAGTGATGATGACTATGAAGACGAAGCTAGAGCAGATATCATGGAGTCTTCTACCGATCAAAATTTCTAGTAGACCACCATATGATTAGTTGTATTCCCCCATTTAAATATTAGTCACTACAAAAAAAATACACTTTCGTGATGATACATGTTTGTCACAGTAGGTCATGTTTTCTGTCATGCATGTACATCCATGACAATTTTATGACAGAATCAAGATAGTCATACCTGTGCTGTCGTAGAAGTGTTCCATGACATTACCAAAATTATCATCACGGAAGTGTCCACTTCCATGACGATAAATCGCGCGTCATAGAAGTGCTTTCATCAAGGGTGACCGACATGTGGCATCCACTGTAACGGAACGCCGTTAAGCTATCGGGTCCGGTTTTGGATCCGATAACCCGTTAACAGCTCGGACCAATGGGGATTTTCCACGTGTAAAATTCTGATTGGCTGACGGAAACACGTGTCAGCTCCGCGTTGGCACAAGTGTCACTCATCCAATGGGCGAGATGCCTATGATATGTTGACACGTGGACCTGTTGGAAATATGCCCTAGAGGCAATAATAAAAGTGTTATTATTATATTTCTTTGTTCATGATAATAGTCTTTTATTCATGCTATAACTGTATTATCCGAAAATCGTAATACACGTGTGAATACATAGACCACAATATGTCCCTAGTGAGCCTCTAGTTGACTAGCTCGTTGTGATCAACAGATAGTCATGGTTTCCTGACTATGGACATTGGATGTCGTTGATAATGGGATCACATCATTAGGAGAATGATGTGATGGACAAGACCCAATCCTAAGCATAGCACAAAGATCGTGTAGTTCGTTTGCTAGAGCTTTGCCAATGTCAAGTATCTCTTCCTTTGACCATGAGAGCGTGTAACTCCTGGATACCGTAGGAGTGCTTTGGGTGTATCAAATGTCACAACGTAACTGGGTGACTATAAAGGTGCACTACAGGTATCTCCGAAAGTATCTATTGTTTTATGCGGATCGAGACTAGGATTTGTCACTCCGTATGACGGAGAGGTATCTCTGGGCCCACTCGGTAATGCATCATCATAATGAGCTCAAAGTGACCAAGGTGTTGGCCACGGGATCATGCATTACGGTACGAGTAAAGTGACTTGCCGGTAACGAGACTGAACAAGGTATTGGGATACCGACGATCGAGTCTCGGGCAAGTAACGTACCGATTGACAAAGGGAATTGTATACAGGGTTTGATCGAATCCTTGACATCGTGGTTCAACCGATGAAATCATCGAGGAGAATGTGGGAGCCAACATGGGTATCCAGACCCCGCTGTTGGTTATTGCCCGAGAGTGGTCTCGGTCATGTCTGCATGTCTCCCGAGCCCGTAGGGTCTACACACTTAAGGTTCGGTGACGCTAGGGTTGTTAGGAAGACTAGTATGTGACTACCGAATGTTGTTCGGAGTCCCGGATGAGATACCGGACGTCACGAGGAGTTCCGGAATAGTCCGGAGGTAAAGTTTTATATATGGGAAGTTGTTAAACGGGCACCGGAAAGTTTCGGGGTCATACCGGTATTGTACCGGGACCACCGGGAAGGCTCCGGGGGTCCACCGGGAGGGACCACCCCTCCCGGGGGGGGGGCACTTGGGCTGCGTAGGGATAGCAGCCAGCCCCTAGTGGGCTTGGCACCCCCCCCTTGGGCCCATGCGCCTAGGGTTGGGGGGGAAACCCTAAAGGGGGCGCACCCCCCTTGCTTGGGGGGCAAGCCCCCCACCCCTTGGCCGCCGCCCCCCCTAGGGTTTTCCCTAGAGGGCCGGCCCCCCTTGCCCTTTCCCCTATATATAGAGGGGTGAGGGGAGGGCTGCAACACACCACAACTCAAGGCGCAGCCCCTCCCCTCCCCAACACCTCTCCTCCTCCGTACGTGCTCGGCAAAGCCCTGTCGGAGTACTGCTGCACCAACTACACCACGCCGTCGTGCTGCCGTTGGAGCAATCTTCCTCAACCTCTCCTTCCCCCTTGCTTTATCAAGAAGGAGGAGACGTCCCCGTCCCGTACGTGTGTTGAACGCGGAGGTGCTGTCCGTTCAGCACTTGGACATCGGTGATCCGAATCACGTTCGAGTACGACTCCATCATCACCATCCCCTTGGCAAGCTTCCGCTCGTGATCCACAAGTGGTATGTAGATGCAAACTCTCTCCCTTGACTCGTTGCTTAGATGAACTCATAGATGGATCTTGGTGAAACCGTAGGAAAAATTTTAATTTTCTGCAACGTTCCCCAACAGTGGCATCATGAGCCAGCTTTATGCGTAGTTCTCTTTGCACGAGTAGAACACAATTTTGTTGTGGGCGTGGATCCTGTCAACTTGCTTGACTCTACTAGTCTTTTCTTGCTTCAGCGGTATTGTGGGATGAAGCGGCCCGGATCAACCTTACACGTACGCTTACGTGAGACCGGTTCCACCGATTAACATGCACTAGTTGCATAAGGTGGCTGGCGGGTGTCTGTCTCTCCCACTTTAGTTGGAGCGGATTCGATGAAAAGGGCCCTTATGAAGGGTAAATAGAAGTTGACAAAATCACGTTGTGGTTATTCGTAGGTAAGAAAACGTTCTTGCTAGAACCCAATTGCAGCCACGTTAAAGATGCAACAACAATTAGAGGACGTCTAACTTGTTTTTGCAGCGATTGATCATGTGATGTGATATGGCCAGAAGTTGTGATGAATGATGAATTGTGATGTATGAGATCATGTTCTTGTAATAGGATTCACGACTTGCATGTCGATGAGTATGACAACCGGCAGGAGCCATAGGAGTTGTCTTTATTTTTGTATGACCTGCGTGTCATTGAAGAACGCCATGTAACTTACTTTACTTTATTGCTAAACGCGTTAGTCATAGAAGTAGAAGTATTCGTTGGCGTGACAACTTCATGAAGACACGATGATGGAGATCATGATGATGGAGATCATGGTGTCAAGCCGGTGACAAGATGATCATGGAGCCCCGAAGATGGAGATCAATGGAGCTATATGATATTGGCCATATCATGTCACAACTATATAATTGCATGTGATGTTTATTATGTTTATGCATCTTGTTTACTTAGGACGACGGTAGTAAATAAGATGATCCCTTACAAAATTTCAAGAAGTGTTCTCCCCTAACTGTGCACCGTTGCTACAGTTCGTCGCTTCTAAGCACCACGTGATGATCGGGTGTGATGGATTCTTACGTTCACATACAACGGGTGTAAGACAGTTTTACACAGCAAAAACACTTAGGGTTAACTTGACGAGCCTAGCATGTGCAGACATGGCCTCGGAACACGGAGGCCGAAAGGTCGAACACGAGTCGTATGGAAGATACGATCAACATGAAGATGTTCACCGATGATGACTAGTCCGTCTCACGTGATGATCGGACACGGGCTAGTCGACTCGGATCGTGTAACACTTAGATGACCAAAGGGATGTCTAATCTGAGTGAGAGTTCATAATTTGATTAGAACTTAATTATCATGAACTTAGTCTAAAACCTTTGCAAATATGTCTTGTAGATCAAATGGCCAACGCTCATGTCAACATGAACTTCAACGCGTTCCTAGAGAAAACCAAGCTGAAAGATGATGGCAGCAACTATACGGACTGGGTCCGGAACCTGAGGATCATCCTCATAGCTGCCAGGAAACAATATGTCCTAGAAGGACCGCTAGGTGACAGTCCCATCCCAGAGAACCAAGACATTATGAATGCTTGGCAGTCTCGTGCTGCTGATTACTCCCTCGTTCAGTGCGGCATGCTTTACAGCTTAGAACCGGGGCTCCAAAAGCGTTTTGAGCATCACGGAGCATATGAGATGTTCGAAGAGCTGAAACTAGTTTTTCAAGCTCATGCCCGGGTCGAGAGATATGAAATCTCCGACAAGTTCTATAGTTGTAAGATGGAGGAAAATAGTTCTGTCAGTGAGCACATACTCAAGATGTCTGGGTTGCACAACCGTATGACCCAGCTGAATATTAACCTCCCTGATGAGGCAGTCATTGACAGAATCCTTCAGTCGCTCCCACCAAGCTACAAGAGCTTTGTGATGAACTACAATATGCAGGGGATGGTAAAGACCATTCCTGAAGTATTTTCTATGCTAAAGTCATCAGAGGTTGAAATCAAGAAAGAACATCAAGTGTTGATGGTCAATAAGACCACTAAGTTCAAGAAGGGCAAGGGTAAAAAGAACTTCAAGAAGGACGGCAAGGAGGTTGCCGCGCCCGGTAAGCCAGTTGCCGGGAAGAAGTCAAAGAATGGACCCAAGCCTAAGACTGAGTGCTTTTATTGCAAGGGGAAGGGTCACTGGAAGCGGAACTGCCCCAAATACTTAGCGGATAAGAAGGCCGGCAACACCAAAGGTATATTTGATATACATGTAATTGATGTGTACCTTACCAGTACTCGTAGTAACTCCTGGGTATTTGATACCGGTGCCGTTGCTCATATTTGTAACTCACAGCAGGAGCTGCGGAATAAACGGAGACTGGCGAAGGACGAGGTGACGATGCGTGTCGGGAATGGTTCCAGAGTCGATGTGATCGCCGTCGGCACGCTGCCTCTACATTTACCTACGGGATTAGTTTTGAACCCTAATAATTGTTATTTAGTGCCAAGTTTGAGCATGAACATTGTATCTGGATCTCGTTTAATACGAGATGGCTACTCATTTAAGTCTGAGAATAATGGTTGTTCGATTTATATGAGAGATATGTTTTATGGTCATGCTCCGATGGTCAATGGTTTATTCTTAATGAATCTCGAGCATAATATTACACATGTTCATAGTGTAGATGCCAAAAGATGTAAAGTTGATAACGATAGTCCCACATACTTGTGGCACTGCCGCCTTGGTCACATTGGTGTCAAACGCATGAAGAAGCTCCATGCTGATGGACTTTTGGAGTCTATTGATTATGAATCATTTGACACATGCGAACCATGCCTCATGGGCAAAATGACCAAGACTCCGTTCTCCGGAACAATGGAGCGAGCAACCAACTTGTTGGAAATCATACATACCGATGTGTGCGGTCCAATGAGCGTTGAGGCTCGCAGAGGATATCGTTATGTTCTCACTCTAACTGATGACTTAAGTAGATATGGGTATGTCTACTTAATGAAACACAAGTCTGAGACCTTTTAAAAGTTCAAGGAATTTCAGAATGAGGTGGAGAATCAACATGACCGAAAGATAAAGTTCCTACGACCAGATCGTGGAGGAGAATATTTAAGTCACGAATTTGGCACACACTTAAGGAAATGTGGAATCGTTTCACAACTCACGCCGCCTGGAACACCTCAGCGAAATGATGTGTCTGAACGTCGTAATCGCACACTATTGGATATGATGCGGTCTATGATGTCTCTTACCGATTTACCGCTATCATTTTGGGGATACGCTCTAGAGACAGCTACATTCACTTTAAACAGGGCACCGTCTAAATCCGTTGAGACGACACCGTATGAATTATGGTTTGGGAAGAAACCTAAGCTATCGTTTCTAAAAGTTTGGGGATGCGATGCTTATGTCAAGAAACTTCAACCTGAAAAGCTCAAACCCAAGTCGGAAAAATGCGTCTTCATAGGATACCCTAAGGAAACTGTAGGGTATACCTTCTACTTAAGATCCAAGGGCAAGATCTTTGTTGCCAAGAACGGATGCTTTCTGGAAAAAGAATTTCTCTCGAAAGAAATAAGTGGGAGGAAAGTAGAACCCGATGAAGTACTACCTCTCGAACGGGAAAGTGGTGCAGCTCAGGAAAAGGTTCCTGTGATGCCCACACCAACTGAAGAGGAAACCAATGATGATGATCAAGGTACTTCGGATCAAGTTGCTACTGAACTTCGTAGGTCCACAAGGACACGTTCCGCACCAGAGTGGTACGGCAACCTTGTCCTGGAAATCATGTTGTTAGACAACGGTGAACCTTCGAACTATGAAGAAGCGATGGCGGGCCCAGATTCCAACAAATGGCTAGAAGCCATGAAATCCGAGATAGAATCCATGTATGAAAACAAAGTATGGACTTTGACTGACTTGCCCGATGATCGGCGAGCAATAGAAAACAAATGGATCTTTAAGAAGAAGACGGACGCGGATGGTAATGTCACCATCTATAAAGCTCGACTTGTCGCTAAGGGTTATCGACAAGTTCAAGGGATTGACTACGACGAGACATTCTCTCCCGTAGCGAAGCTTAAGTCCGTCCGAATAATGTTAGCAATTGCCGCATACTATGATTATGAGATATGGCAGATGGACGTCAAAACGGCATTCCTTAACGGGCATCTTAAGGAAGAGCTGTATATGATGCAGCCGGAAGGTTTTATCGATCCTAAGAACGCTAACAAAGTATGCAAGCTCCGGCGATCCATTTATGGGCTGGTGCAAGCATATCAGAGTTGGAATATTCGCTTTGATGAGATGATCAAAGCGTTTGGGTTTATGCAGACTTATGGAGAAGCCTGCGTTTACAAGAAAGTGAGTGGGAGCTCTGTAGCATTTCTCATATTATATGTGGATGACATACTCTTGATGGGAAATAATATAGAATTTCTGGACAGCATTAAGGCCTACTTGAACAAATGTTTTTCAATGAAGGACCTTGGAGAAGCTGCTTATATATTAGGCATCAAGATCTATAGAGATAGATCGAGACGCCTCATAGGTCTTTCACAAAGCACATACCTTGATAAGATTTTGAAAAAGTTCAAAATGGATGAGTCCAAGAAAGGGTTCTTGCCTATGTTACAAGGTGTGAGATTGAGCTCAGCTCAGTCACCGACCACGGCAAAAGATAAAGAAGAGATGAGTGTCATCCCTTATGCTTCAGCCATAGGATCTATTATGTATGCCATGATGTGTACCAGACCTGATGTAAACCTTGCCGTAAGTTTGGTAGCAAGATACCAGAGTAATCCCGGCAAGGAACACTGGACAGCGGTCAAGAATATCCTGAAGTACCTGAAAAGGACAAAGGACATGTTTCTCATTTATGGAGGTGACAAAGAGCTCGTCGTAAAGGGTTACGTCGACGCTAGCTTCAACACAGATCTGGATGACTCTAAGTCACAAACGGGATACGTGTATATGTTGAATGGTGGAGCAGTAAGCTGGTGCAGCTGCAAGCAGAGCGTCGTGGCGGGATCTACATGTGAAGCGGAGTACATGGCAGCCTCGGAGGCAGCGCATGAAGCTATTTGGGTGAAGGAGTTCATCACCGACCTAGGAGTCATACCCAATGCGTCGGGGCCAATCAAACTCTTCTGTGACAACACTAGAGCTATTGCCCTTGCAAAGGAGCCCAGGTTTCACAAGAAGACCAGGCACATCAAGCGTCGTTTCAACTCCATCCGTGAAAATGTTCAAGATGGAGACATAGAAATTTGCAAAGTACACACGGATCTGAATGTCGCAGATCCGTTGACTAAACCTCTCTCGCGAGCAAAACATGATCAACACCAGAACTCTATGGGTGTTCGATTCATCACAATGTAACTAGATTAGTGACTCTAGTGCAAGTGGGAGACTGTTGGAAATATGCCCTAGAGGCAATAATAAAAGTGTTATTATTATATTTCTTTGTTCATGATAATAGTCTTTTATTCATGCTATAACTGTATTATCCGGAAATCGTAATACACGTGTGAATACATAGACCACAATATGTCCCTAGTGAGCCTCTAGTTGACTAGCTCATTGTGATCAACAGATAGTCATGGCTTCCTGGCTATGGACATTGGATGTCGTTGATAACGGGATCACATCATTAGGAGAATGATGTGATGGACAAGACCCAATCCTAAGCATAGCACAAAGATCGTGTAGTTCGTTTGCTAGAGCTTTGCCAATGTCAAGTATCTCTTCCTTTAACCATGAGAGCGTGTAACTCCTGGATACCGTAGGAGTGCTTTGGGTGTATCAAACGTCACAACGTAACTGGGTGACTATAAAGGTGCACTACAGGTATCTCCGAAAGTATCTATTGTTTTATGCGGATCGAGACTAGGATGTGTCACTCCGTATGACGGAGAGGTATCTCTGGGCCCACTCGGTAATGCATCATCATAATGAGCTCAAGGTGACCAAGGTGTTGGCCACGGGATCATGCATTACGGTACGAGTAAAGTGACTTGCCGGTAACGAGACTAAACAAGGTATTGGGATACCGACGATCGAGTCTCGGGCAAGTAACGTACCGATTGACAAAGGGAATTGTATACAGGGTTTGATCGAATCCTTGACATCGTGGTTCAACCGATGAAATCATCGAGGAGCATGTGGGAGCCAACATGGGTATCCAGACCCCGCTGTTGGTTATTGCCCGAGAGTGGTCTCGGTCATGTCTGCATGTCTCCCGAGCCCGTAGGGTCTACACACTTAAGGTTCGGTGACGCTAGGGTTGTTAGGAAGACTAGTATGTGACTACCGAATGTTGTTCGGAGTCCCGGATGAGATCCCGGACGTCACGAGGAGTTCCAGAATGGTCCGGAGGTAAAGTTTTATATATGGGAAGTTGTTAAACGGGCACCGGAAAGTTTCGGGGTCATACCGGTATTGTACCGGGACCACCGGGAAGGTTCCGGGGGTCCACCGGGAGGGACCACCCCTCCCGGGGGGGGCACTTGGGCTGCTAGGGATAGCAGCCAGCCCCTAGTGGGCTTGGCGCGCCCCCCCTTGGGTCCATGCGCCTAGGGTTGGGGGGGAAACCCTAAAGGGGGCGCACCCCCCTTGCTTGGGGGGCAAGCCCCCCACCCCTTGGCCGCCGCCCCCCCCTAGGGTTTTCCCTAGAGGGCCGGCCCCCCTTGCCCTTTCCCCTATATATAGAGGGGTGAGGGGAGGGCTGCAACACACCACAACTCAAGGCGCAGCCCCTCCCCTCCCCAACACCTCTCCTCCTCCGTACGTGCTCGGCAAAGCCCTGTCGGAGTACTGCTGCACCAACTACACCACGCCGTCGTGCTGCCGTTGGAGCAATCTTCCTCAACCTCTCCTTCCCCCTTGCTTTATCAAGAAGGAGGAGACGTCCCCGTCCCGTACGTGTGTTGAACGCGGAGGTGCTGTCCGTTCAGCACTTGGACATCGGTGATCCGAATCACGTTCGAGTACGACTCCATCATCACCATCCCCTTGGCAAGCTTCCGCTCGTGATCTACAAGTGGTATGTAGATGCAAACTCTCTCCCTTGACTCGTTGCTTAGATGAACTCATAGATGGATCTTGGTGAAACCGTAGGAAATTTTTTAATTTTCGGCAACGTTCCCCAACAGGACCGGCCCAAAAGTGGCCCATAAAGTTTAAATGGGCCGGCCCAACTAAAGGCCCGCAAGATTTTGCGGACCATAATGGGATGGCCCAGCTAAAGGCCCACGAGATTTTGCAGACCATAATGGGCTGGCCCAGCTAAAGGCCCACAAGATTTTGCGGGCCATAATGGGCCGACCCAAGTAAAGGCCGACAAGATTTTTGTGGGCCACAATGGGCCGGCCCAGGTGAAGGCCCACAAGATTTTTGTGGACCATAATGGGCCGACCCAGCTAAAGGCCCACGAGATTTCGCCGACATTAATGGGCCGACCCAGCTGTAGGCCCACAAGATTTTGAGGACCCTAGTAGGGCGACCCATTAATTGGCTGCCATATTTTGGGCCAAATGCCGACCCATATTTGATCTGGTCCATTAATGGCTTGCCACGTTCCGGGCCTAACAATGGCCCATATGAGATCCGGCCCGTTAAAAGCCTATCAAGTTCTAGGCCAAATTACGGCCCAGATCAGGTCCGACCCTTTAAGAGGCTTTGGGCTAAATTATGGCCCATATCAGATTCGGCTCGTCAACTAGACGCTATGCTTTTGTGCCCACTTGCTAAAGGCCCATTTAGTAATTTGGCCCGATATTAGTTTCGGCCTGTTAAGGGCCCGTTTAACATTTCAGCCCTATATTAATTTCAGCCTGTTAAAAGCCCGTCATATAGTTGGGCCTAACTACGACCCGATTTGCATCCGGCCTGCTCGCAGCCGATAATCTGATTGGGTCAAACAAGGACCGAGACAATTTTTGCCTGTTAAAAGCCCGTGATTTGATTGTCACAATCATGGGCCGGGGTCTATTTTGGGTTACTGCCGGCCCGTGAGCTGTTCGGCACGTTTCA
>NC_041392.1:142806011-142822008 GCF_002162155.2 Triticum dicoccoides
TATATATACAGTAAAATAACTGCAACATCGTGAATAAGAAAAAACCTAGACTATACAATAAAGAAATTACGGCATATTACATCCACTGGGCATCAAAGTTCGCCACTATGATAATAAAGCACAAGCAGACAACAGATTACATACACGGGGCATCAAAGATCGCCACCAGTGCAACTAAACACACCGACAAAATAATATACAAAACCGATAGCACTTCAATAGAGTTCAAGAAAGGTTAGCCTGCTGGGGAGCTGCAGTGCAAGCAGCTGAGCAAGCTGATGAGACTGTGCTTGTTTAACACTTATATCCTCCTCACTCTGAAAGATAAACAAGCAGACAGATGACAGGTTTTGCACATAAAAGTATCAATGCCGACAATTCATCACATTTCTTACTGACCAATAAAGTGACACAGTTTAAAATTGCATTAACACAATATGGTATTGTTCAGGTCGAGACATGGCAGGAAATGACATTGTGAAGGAGTTGGCAGCTTCACGACACCACTCGATTACAGATCAAGAACTCATAAGTATCAATGGTTAGTGTGTTGTCAATTTATCCCATTTCAGATTGGCAAATAAAGAGACAGTTTAAATAATAGTAGAATGATATGACATTGTTCATAGTTAAGACATTGGAGAATATGACATTGTGCTGTAGTGGGTAGGTTCACCACACCACTAGATTACGGATCAAGAATAGAAGCATACATGCAGTGCAAAAGAAGATCACTTGTTCTGTATGGAACTTGGTTGTACAACTAAAAACTTAAATTGAGAAGGACAAACTTTTGTTTACGAACTACATAATATACTCTAAACATGCAATTTAATGCAAACACCAAAAATAAACAACTGTTGCAGTCATGCCTAACCAAATATACACAACAAAGTTTGAAGGCTTGAGAAGGACAAACTTACATTATTGGTGAAGCAGGCTCTATAAAGCCCTTGTCCATGCTGATGGGGGGGGGGGGCAATTCAAGAAGTTTACCACATAATCTTCTTCATAAGCATTGCCTTTATTCTACATTTTGTTAAGAGTAAATATAGATGTGACAATATAAGAAAAATGGAGAATATTTAAGATAAGATGAAGAGTGATGCTACATAACCAAGTAGCTATAAATGTAAGTACAACGATACAGGCAAAAGGTACACCAAGAGCAATGCAGAGCTAAACTTCTTCAGTACCATCGGTGTTATCTAACCTTATGGTAAGAGTAGATATAGATCTTATGTGTAGAAAATGGAGGGCAAAGGAAAATAAGCTGCAGAGTGATGGTACATGAACAACTACCTGTCAATATAAGTACACTGATAAAGGACAGCAGGTACTTACAAGAACAATGCAGAGCTAAAAAATTTCATTGGCATTGGATATATTCTACACTAATGTAACCATTCATACAGATCAAATAATTTGGGGCGAACAATTGATAAGCAAGCTATCATGCATACTACTATCACATAATGAACCAGGTATGTATACAAGTACAGTGATACAGGACAACAGGTACTAACAAGAGCAAAGCAGCGGACAACATATTTGTGATATCCTATCGTTCTTTTCAAATCGGAATTCTTTTTCGAGCAGATTTCCTGCAAAAAAGATCCGTAAGGGACATGCGGAAAAGTAGAAGTTCAAATTGCCATGCGATATCATAGACAATACCTCATCCTCGGAATGAGACCAGTGCATAACAAAGTTTTTCCATTCAATATCTTCTAAATTTAGCATAGGAGACTTCACCAGAAATTCGTTTATAGACTTGCTATCAAAGTGTGATTTCCTCAGGTAACACCAATACTGCTGCAATGCATCCTTGAAAAGCGCAAGCAAGCTTTGCTCGTCATGACTATCCAGATTGACCCTCGCCTACTTACAACAATGTAATGTAAATCATTGATGTTTTCAATCAACAGAAAACAGGAAAATAATCACCATGAATAATAGCACTTACACGTAAGTGGGACGGGAAGATGTGAAAATGGTGTTTGTCTTCACTATAATCTTCCCATGATGGGAATATATGCACGTAGTCCCTAGCAACATTGAAAGCATTGTCTTTTAAACTAGGAATAACTGGAATGGGGTTCCAATCTGCAGGAATTGGCGGTCTCTGCAGTTGGGATAGGTCTTCGGCCGGTGTACTTGTTGTACTTTTTGCTGGAGTGGGATTTTTCTATGGTAGGGCTGGTGCTATGGCAACTGAAATCGGCATACCATTTGCTGGAGTGCAGGTCCTGTGTGGTGCGGCTAGTGGTGTGGCCAATGAAGTATGGGTACAGTCTGCTGGAGTCGGTCCTACGTTTTGTGTCACTGGTTGTACAGCCAATATAAGTGGGGCGCTGTCTGATTTCTCCGGCACAACCATGTTTTTCAAGGACTTTGTTGGTGCTCCTTCAGGTTCGGCAATCACCCTCTTCCTTTTTGATGTCTGATGCACAAGAATAACATTTGAGTGGAAAAACATGGTATGGTGATAGATGGAAAATGTATTGTTAATGGATGGGCATGGCATCTCGACATATATGATGAGTAAACTAAGCAGATGGTGGTGCAACAAAGTAGAAGAAATGCAAGACAACATATGCAAGATACGCGAAATCAATAAAAGCTTGCCAAATTAGAATAGGCACCTTGATGGGTGAACAGGACAGGCCATCTGCCTTTGACTCCTCGAGGTTAGAATAGTCATTAGGATCATATTCTGAACAAGAATCAACAGGTGGGGAGCGTATGAGTTTCATTGCATCCAGAATGGCACTCAATGCCTTGGTGCCAATTTTTAAGTCATTGCGGTGTTTAGCTTCAAGAGTGGACTGCTGCTAGTGCGACACAAAGCAGCTACACAGATCATAGTGTAGATATAACGGGAAAACCGTAAGCATCAGATTAAAATCAGCAAAGTGGAACTTGCTAGAATATATGTGCTAGTATTGCCGGTACAGCTAGAAAGGCTTCGGATACCAGCTCTCTTCAACTAAAGGTGCGGTACTGTTAATATCAGTGTAACTCTCAAAGGCGACACAACTCCCTGCATTTCCTTGCTATTCTTATAGGATTCAAGTGGGCAGGCCACTACAAATCCTATTCCCATGTTTACAAAATCCTACGAATCAAAGAAGCCCGAAGAGTTCAAAGTGTCCATACCAACCGACCGTATAGACCTCTACACTACAAATGTCCCTGGTCATCTTCACTACAAGGAACATACTGTACTACTATCATACTCCCTCCATTCCAAAATATAAGTCCTGGTAGAGATTTCCACTATGGATCATATACAGATGTACCAAGATACATTTTAGAGTGTAGATTCACTCATTTTACTCCATATGTAGTCCATGGTGGAATCTATACAAAGACTTGTATTTAGGATCAGAGAGAGAGAGAGAGAGAGTACTTATTAAAGAAGAACAGAAGAGGAACATGCTAAAGAAGAGCAAGCAGATTTTGGATAATAAAATGTTTGTTGCGCAGTGCCCACACATGATGAACCAGAGTGCATTAAGAAAGCAACTCCCTGCTGTCTCTCTATATGTGGTGCACATGCTTTTTCCAAAGAAAAGTAGGAACATTAGCTGACCAATTAAATGTTATCTGTTTTAGTAATATCAGCATCATATCAGATTCGTACTTGAGTAATAAGTTTGGAATTATGAGTGGCACGTTGTTTAGCTTGATGGATTCAGGAGCAGTGCTAAGCAGGTACGATGATGGTACTGAATATAAAGGCATGTCTGCATGCAAGTCGCGTGACTTTTGTCATTTGGGTCAGTCGACCATTTCAGGCGGTTGGCTGAAGATCCTACGTCTCCTAACCCTTCTTCTTCCCCGTCTCTGATTCTTCCGATACAGAACACTACATGGACCGCCGGCCGGACCACCGCCCCCCACCGCCTGTGTTGCTCCGCCACCCCCACCCCCACCCGTGTTGAGTTTTCTTCGTTCTGCGAGGGCCCACCACCGTGCCCCACAACGAAAGTCCCCACGCGAGCCCCTTCGTTCGCACCGGCGAACTCCGGCGAGCTCTGAAAAATCGACTGACCCAATTTTGAAACTTAGTCTACTGTGATTTAACTAGTGTGGAATATAAAAGGGGAAAACTATAAGCATTGGGAGTATAGTATTGAGCGTTCCATGGCGGATTTGAAGGTGCAAACCGGACAAAGGCAACTTCGCAACCAATGTTTGCTTTCAACTAGGAAGTAAGTGATGGACAAGAAATCAAAGTAAAGAAGTGGCGATCTATTTTCTTGCTGCGATAAATAAGTTGAGCAGATAAGAAAGAGTACCGCCTCTGGAGCGGCGCCGTGTATGCATCTGCTGAGAATTTGACGGTGCTGCGGTAGCGATGGCTGTCGGCAGTGTGGAAGCAGATCTAGGAGGGTAGACGGTGGCGGCAGGGCGCGGTGGACGAGACGGTCGTAGGAGCGGCGCCGGCAAGGTGGACGACGGTGGGGATGAAGAGAGAGGACGGGATGCAAGGATCCCGGTCCGAAGCTGTGGATGAGAGAGGTCGATCTCTTGTAATGGACGGCGGCGTCGGGGTATCAGCTCCGGCATGGTGGAGGAGGACGGCGGTGGATGGGGTGGCAGACAGAGGAGGCTGGGGTGGAGAGGGTGTTTTGGCACCCATGGAGTACGAATGGGGAAATGGATGTTGAGAGGAAGGGGGGAACCATGTCTTCAGGGCGCGCTTGTCTTAAATGCGAGGAAATTTACAAACTTAGCCCCCGTTTCAAATTTCCTACATCACATCAATATTAGTCGGTTGGGGATAGGGCGGTAATCTTGCATACACCGAATATTTGCTGACGAGAGTTTGTTTTTGGCGCCCACCGTGTATGAATCAGGGAGGGAGTCGATTTCGGCCGAGGACACATTGTGTTTTGGCGCCCACCGTGTATGAATCCGAGTGAGAGGCGGTTATGTCATGTTTGAGTGAAATTACAGACCTACCCCTATCGAAACCTATAGAAATCGAGCAGATAGGCTTTGCATGGAAGGGATAGGCAGTAGTATTTTCCATCTCGCAGATTTTGGTTTTGGGCGGTTACTGCGACTTTCCCCGCTTCATTCAAATTTTGCAGAATGCACGTTTACCGTGCCAACTCAATTCGAATCCCGTTTGTATTCTATTTTTTTCGGGCGGGATCCATTTTTGATTGGAATAAAATTCTATATACATCATTTTTTATATATACTTTCAAAAGCACAACAAAGAATTGTGCTCCTTTATATGTATAATATGATTTACAAATACAATGATCTCAAAATCATAAGGTTGAATTCAAAAAATTAAACCAAATTATGTTCTACTAAAATGAATGGATCAGTAATATCTACATATTAAATAACATAGATGAGCATGAATTCATATGAGTATGCATGTTTGATAGATCAATTTTGGTTCGAGTATGGATTACATGTATCATCATCTCGAATTGAAATATTTGAATCCCTTTTATGTTCACTCCTTTCACGCCCATCTCTCTCGATGCATGCTCCTTCATGTAGTTATCACTCTCTTTTCTCCAGCTCACCCGCACGCTCACTTCATGTTTCTCCTATCCTCGCAAACATGGTCTCTCGACGTCCCCCTTGAGAAGTGTCACACTCTCCCTATTATTATACATTACACGGTTTTCATTATCTCTCACGTCTCTACCGTTCTCTCGTATCACTAGGTACCTAAGCTTTATTTTTCACTGCCACACACACACACACACAGTCTCCACTCGTCTTTCACTTTGTCTTTCTCTCCATGGGATTCTCTCACACACCCTACATGTCTCTAGATATGAATCATACCACTAAAATTACTCTCTCTCTCCTGTAGACACAACATTTGTTGCGGTCTCCTTTTCGTCTCCATCCCAGACTGACATTATTCATTTGTTTACCGATCATACAAACTCCCCCCTCTCTCTCACACACACACAACTCCTGCTTCCACTCCCCTTCCTGACTACCGTCTCTCTCTCACACACACAAAACTCTCGCTTTCGCACCCCCAACTCGTATTTCTCTCACAAACATTTATCGACTAGCCTCTAGATAGGTTTATACACCCGCACACTCATGCTTC
Organism: Triticum dicoccoides; assembly: GCF_002162155.2. NCBI lineage: Eukaryota > Viridiplantae > Streptophyta > Magnoliopsida > Poales > Poaceae > Triticum > Triticum dicoccoides. Next base: position 142,812,112 of record NC_041392.1, read on the forward strand.
CACTATCGCATACATGTCTCTCTCCCGCTCCTTGTATCCATGTAGATTTTTCTTCCCTTCTTGAGACACGCCCTCTCGATCATGCACACACACTATCGCCTCATTTTAAGCTGATACCTCTCGCACAAACACTCTTTGTGTCTTTGTCACACATGCACTCCGTCCTCCTCCTCTCCCCCTCTCTCTCACACACACATGGGCTTTTTGCAACAACTAGCAAGATTCCCATGCATTGCACGGCACATGAAGATGCATTTGTATGAGTAGTTTATCTTGTGGGAGAAAAGTATGAACAAGGGAAGGCCTTATTTGCAATTGTGGAGAGGGGTGTGGGTATCTTTTTGCAAAATTGCCAAAGTTTCCTTCCTATCCGTCAGATATAGACCGGACAGCCTATATTGCAGGATGGCAGGCACACGATCATCAACGACTATGCTTTTTTATAAGAGTAAGGATAAAAACAGAGTTGGTGATGCTGGTGGGCCTGCCATCCTGCAATATAGGCCGTCCAATTTATATCTAACGGATAGGAATGAAATATGGCAATTTACCCGCACTCCTCTCCACATTTGCAGATAAGGCCTTCCCTCGTTCATCCTTTTCTCCCACAAGATCTTGATGTTCCGTGCAACGCACATGTATCTTGCTAGTAAGAGTAGAAATTATACATATACCACTTCTCGAATCTTGAAACCAACAACATTCCTCCCTTATCTCATCAAAACCGCCAAAGGAATATATTTTGAGTGAAACATAACATTTTTTTAGTGATATACGTATTTCAAAACTAGACTTTTTTTCTATCGTGTGGCAACGCATTGGCACATTGCTAGTAGTTATTATAATTTTTTGGACACTGGACAAACGGTGGCAACGCATTGGCACATTGCTAGTAGTTATTATAATTTTTTGGACACTGGACAAACGGTGGAGTACATATACGAAGAAAAGAGGCGCACGTACGTAGTCGGTCTCTCGCTGTCTCGCACACACGAGTGTTACGTAAAGGCAACGTTAACAAATAAACCCTAAACCCCTAGCTGCACGATTGCTGCATTCACGGGTACCGGGTACATGGTGGAGCGCACCTTTGTAGGAATAGTCAGCTCGCGTGATAATTTGATCCGTAGGAGTTGATGGTCGGGACCACAGGTGAGCGACTTGGAGGCGGTGTCTCTCCAGTTGCCACAGATCGAGTAGCCACGTTTAAAATATCATGTTTAGCGGGTTTAAGAGTTCCGATTTTCAATGGCGCGTTATAAGTACTAAGTAGTTTTTAGAACGACTTGTATGGAGCGAAAATGGAATTCATAGTACTACGTACCTCCTTGGCGTATGGTTTTATGGGTTTATGTTGCGAGATGTTGAACCTGGTAGTTCTAGGGCAAATACTATGGTTTAGATTTAGATGTTGGTTTTCAGTAATGAAAATTGAAGGGGGAAACCCTTCTTTGATAAAAAAAACTACTACCTCCGTTCTGGTTTACTAGTCCCCATCGTATTTTGGGTCAAAGTTTTTCCATGAATTTTACTTGTAAAATGTGAATGGAAAACGAGATTTTATTATACACAAAAAAAAAGGACTAGAGGGAGTGATTGCTCTGACATGGACGCGACCTCTCATAGCGCAGACATTGAACCAGCGCGCTGGCCAAGAGGGCCCCACTCGCTGCAGGCCCGGCTGAACACGCCTCCTCGCCGCATGCAACCGGCTTCAGACTGCCCCATCTGCTTCATTGAATCCGTGCATGTGCCGGCAACACGTCCTTCCGCGAGCTGGCCGGCATTGTTGAACACAAAAAATGACCAAAATATAATTAATTACACATGGTCTTGACTTGTTGTGCTCGCACTGGTAGCAGGAACTAGAGGTTTTTCTTTATTCATAACTCTCCTCAATTTTTTTGGCTTTGAAGTGAATCATGGTTGTGGACATTATGTATGAATGCGAAGATATCTGTGAACATAAGTTTGATGTGGAAGTTGAACTTGGAATGTCAGGCTTGCACGTGAACTATACCATGTCCAATGCTTCGTCTGTTATTGTTTGGACAGTAATTTCTGTTATTACATGACCCGACAAAAAAATTGTGCCACATCAGTAGATGCACGGACATCACAACAGGCATGCTGACTGGATAAACATTTGAACCTAGCTACAATGAAGGAAATTTTGTATTGAAAACAGTTTTAGATAGCAGGGGATGCCTAGCCTGCTCTGCCTCTGCTAGTGTAAGTGCATCTAGTGCCACCCCTAGTTGGTTTTGGAGTATTGATGACAAACCTAGTTGAGGGACTAATGTGTTTGTGAGAATTGCAGGATAACACAGGTAGAAGTCCCTCATTGATTCGGTTTTACTACCAGAGATGACCCCTAAAAATGTATGAAGACATTGAAGTCAAAGGTGGTATATGAAGACATTCACATTGAAGACTATGACAAGAGAAGACACGATATGAAGCCTATGGAGCTCGAAGACTTAGATCTTTCATAGTTCTTTTTCTTTTGTGTTGAGTCATAGGAACCACCGTACTGTACAGTGGGGTCCAAGAGAACCAGTCAGAATGACTGAAGTGATGCCTAAACCAAAAACCTATGTCTTCGAGTGAAGACTATGAGAGCGAATCTTGTCCAGAGTCGGACAAGTCAGCTTTGCTTGTAGCTCAAGTAAAGTTACCGTGTGAGTTTGAAATCTGACCGTTGGAACACGTGTTAGTTCCTTAGTGACCCAGGGTCATTTCGGACAAATCAGGTCGGGTTTCAAAGTGGCTATAAATAGCCCACCCCCTACAACCATAAACGGTTGGCTGCTCAGATTGAAAGTACGGCTTTTGTCGTTTCAGAGCAACCCACCTCGAAGCCTTTGAGAGAGAATTCCTTGCGAGGATAAAGCCCTAACCACCAGAGCTAGAGAGAATTGGGCATCACTTAAGTCTTCTTGTTTGTGTGATCTAAAGACTTATTACACTTGAGGACTGTGCATCCTCCAGCCGGTTAGGCGTCGCGTTCTGAGCATCCAAGAGACATTGTGGATTGCCAGTGAACGAAGTCTGTGAAGGTTTGGGAGTCTACCTTGAAGACTTACCAGAGTGATTGGGCGAGGTCTATGTGACCTTAGCTCAAGGAGAATACGGTGAGGACTGGGTGTCCTAAACTGCGTGTTCAGGACTGGGTGTCCGGGACTGTGTGTCCTAAGGTTTAAATACCTAGCCGCTCCAACCAGACGTATAGTTGTCACAGCAACTAGAACTGGTTCAACAAATCATTGTCTTCAACGATTCACTGGTTTCATCTTCACTTCACCTTACTTACTGTTACTCCTTGTGAAGTCATTGTATGTTTGCTCTATCATTTGTCTTCACTGAGTGACTGCGTGTTCTGTTTGGCTTCACAATATCTTCCTACCTGATCCTTACTACCTAGCTGCTATTAGTCTTTGTGCTTTCACTTCATTGAATACTTGACTATGGTTTGCCTAGTGTAGTCTACCTTCCGCTGCATGGTAATAGGTTTAATTTTATCGTTTGTCTTCAAAACTCCCATGTTCTGAAGACTTTCATAAAAATCGCCTATTCACCCCCCCTCTAGTCGATATAACGCACTTTCAATTGGTATTAGAGCAAAGTGCTCCCTTGTTCTGTGTGATTCGGTTTAACCACCTGGAGTTTTAGCTATGTCGACTGCAGGGATAATTAAAGTCTCCGCTGCGTGCCCTGTCTTCGATGGAACTGAATATCCCTACTGGAAGAATAAGATGTGCATGCATCTTGAAGCCATTGATGTCGACCTATGGTATGTCGTCGAGAATGGCGTTCCCAAGGCTGGAGAAGGTATCACTGCTGCTGATGTCAAGAAATTCGTTCAACTGGACTCTACTGCCAAGAATATCATCTGTGGTCATCTGACCAAAGGACAGTATGGCCGTGTGAGTGCTTTGCAGACATCCAAGCTGGTCTGGGACTGGCTCTCCAAGGTCAATGAAGGCATCTCAACCCAGAGAGATCAGAGAATCAGTGTCCTTCGCAATCTCTTCAATCGCTTCAAGCGAAATGACAATGAGAATGTCTAGCACACATTTGACCGACTCACTGACATCACAAATGAGCTTCAAGCCCTCGGCGCCACTGAGATTACCAAACACGAAGTCGTCAAGACGCTGCTGAGATCACTTGATAGTTCATTTGACATCCTGGCCCTGATGATTCAAGAACGTCCTGATTTCAAGACACTCGATCCGTCTGACATACTTGAGAGGCTCAACACACATGAGTTTCAGCTTTCGGAGAAAAGAGATATCTACGGTCCAAACTATGGGCGAACTCGTGCCTTGAAGGCAAAAGCTGTCTCCTCATCTGAAGAAGAATCTGACAGCAGTTCTGATGATCCTGAAGACATTGGAAGGGAACTTGCTATGCTTGTCAAGAAGTTCCAAAAATTCACCAAGAAGAAAGGCTTCAGAAAGTCTTCCCGATCAAGTTCAAGGAATGATGAAGCTCCTGCTCATGACTACAAGAAGAAAACATGTCACAAGTGCTAGAAACTTGGCCACTTCATCTCTGAGTGTCCACAGTGGGACAATGAGAACAAAAAGAAGAAGAAGAGCAAGGAATATGACTCTGACGACAATAAGAAGAAGAAGAAATACTCAAAGTCTTCTTCCAAGTCTTCCTCAAAGTCTTCATCACACAAGAAGAGCTCATATGGCAAGGCACGTGCGTTTGTTGGCAAGGAAATGGATTCAAAGGAGGAGTCTGCTTCTGAGGAGGCGGAGGTGGAATCTGAGGAGGAATCCGACTCAGGCGTTGCAAGTCTGGCTACAGCATACGTTGCCAAGTCCATCTTCAACACTGAAGACAATGACTTCATCACCGACACCGATGCAAATGACAAGGACTACTCCGCTTCTACCTACTGCTTCATGGCACGCGGTGCCAAGGTAAACACACGCACTACTCACTATCAAACATCTAGTGACGATGACTCTGATTGTGGTTCAAAACCTAGCTACAAAACACTTGCTAAAATTGCAACTGAACAACAGAAAGCTATGGAACATATTCAAAAACTGTTAGACAGAAGCGATGATCTGTTAGGTGCTGAAATGACTCGATCTAAATCCTTAATTGAAGACATAAAAAATCTTCACGTTAAGTATCAGGAACTTGAAAGTCGTCATGAAACTCTCTCAACAACTCATGAAAAGCTTTCCTATGATTATCTTCAAAGGAAGCAAGATCTTGAGAAATTGAGAGCGGTTCATGAAGATCTTCAAACGGAAAATGAGTCACTTCGCGCCAAACAGATCAGTCCCACTCAGGAAGGATTTGAACCACCATGTCTTAAATGCATTGAGCGTGATAATGCTACTTCTGTTGCTGAATGTTCTACTGCTACTGCTGTTGCAATATCTTCAACTGTTGATGTGGTAACTAACCCCTCTGCTGAGGGTACCACCGCTATTGCTGATGAGAATGCTAGGTTGAAGACATTGCTTGAAACAGGGATGTACAAAAGTCTTAAAGGGCATCAGACGCTATGTGATGTCCTGAAAAAGCAGATTCTGAACCAAAACCCTAGGAAAGAGGGTGTAGGGTTCGTAAGGAAAATGAATGCAGATGGCTCTTACTGGAAACCTGAGCAGTACCCCAAAACCATGTGGGTTGCTGCAAAGGAACCTTCAGCAGATCCATCCAATCTATCTGGCTTCACTTGTGCAAACCCCATTATCATTGATGAATCCTTTGATACAAACTATATACTGTTTAAGAATCAGAATGGTGAAGTGTTTGCCAGGTACATTGGTACTAACTGCAGGAATGGACCACCTATGAAGAAGATCTGGGTTCTGAAAAGGTGTCTGGAGAGTCTTCCTGTGAATGTCATCTTGACACCTCACGTGAAGAAGACAAACCTCAGACCAAAGGCTTCATACGGTCCAAAGGCTTCATACAGACAAAGGACTCACCTGAGTCGCACTAACGCAAATGTTTTGCAGGGAAATCATACTCAGGCATATGAATGTGAAAGCGGTTCATCAAACCGCCATGTTCATAAGACCAAGAACTATTCTGCTTATTCTTATGAGTACTATTGTCCGCCTGCAAGACTGTTTGCTAAGGCTTCAAAGCCAAAATTCTCAGATGCTGCACTTAGATTTATTGCTTCTAAGCCACCCTTGAAGATGTGGGTGGTTAAGAAGGCTTAACTCTCTTTTGCAGGGAAAGGTCTCCAGCAGAAAACCAAAATCGTCTAACGCTATTGCTGGGGACCTTAAACATCTTGTAGGGCACAAGATCAAATGCCCAAATGGTCTTACTATGTACTTCATACCTAAATCGCTTGCTACTCTCCCTATTAGTCCTAACCTAGATCTAAGCTTTCATAACCCACTGGTTCGTCAAATTTTTTTGCTTCACAATGCTCTCGGTGAAGCCTATCCCCCTAACTGCACTATAGGGTACGACACCAGCGTCTTCAGAATGGATTATTGACAGTGGGTGTACAAATCACATGACTGGCAAAAGAAGTCTTCTTATGGACTCAACCTTACGTCCATCCGACAAGAGCCACATCACATTTGCTGACACTGGTAAAAGCAAGGTATTGGGTCTAGATAGAGTTGCAATCTCAAGGGATCAACACATGGATAAAGTCATGCTTGTTGAATCCCTTGGCTTCAACTTAATGTCTGTCTCAATGCTTTGCGATTTGAACATGATCGTAATGTTTGGAAAATATAGTTGCCTTGTACTAATGGAATCTGACAAGTCTCTAGGGTTTGAAGGGTATCGAAAAGATGATTTGTACGTGGTAGATTTCTCAGTAGGGCCACAACTTGCAGTATGTCTTCTAGAAAAGGCTTCAGAATGCTGGCTCTGGCATCGGAGGCTTGGACATGCTGGCATGAGGAACCTCCACACCCTTGCGAAGAAGAAGCATGTCATAGGCATCGAGGGCGTCAAGTTCAAGAAAGACCACTTATGCGGTGCCTGTGAAGCAGGGAAGATGAAGAGGGCCAAACATCCCTCAAAGACAATCATGACTACTACTCGACCCTTCGAACTGCTTCACATGGATCTTTTCGGTCCCACTCATTACTCAACTCTAACTACTACTGCTTGCCTCTATGGCTTCGTTATTGTTGATGATTATTCTAGATATACTTGGGTGCACATAATCCCTTACAAGACTGAAGTGCAGGATGTCTTCCGATGCTTCGCCAATCGAGCTATGAACAATTTTGGCGCCAAGATAAAGCACATCAGAAGTGACAATGGCACTGAATTCAAGAACACTGGCCTTGATACATATCTTGATACCTTGGGCATCACACATGAATTCTCAGCCCCGTACACGCCATAGCAGAATGGCGTCGTCGAACGCAAGAACAGAACACTAATTGAGATGGCCAGAACGATGCTAGATGAATACAAGACCCCAAGAAAATTCTGGCCTGAATCCATTGATATTGCATGCCATACAATCAATCGTGTTTATCTTCACAAGCTACTGAACAAGACATCTTATGAGCTCCTTACTGGCAAAAAGCCAAATGTCAGTTACTTCAGAGTATTTGGCGCAAGGTGCTGGATCAAGGACCCACATCACACCTCAAAATTTGCACCAAAAGCACATGAGGGTTTTATGCTTGGATATGGAAAGGATTCGCACTCCTACAGAGTCTTCAATCTCTTTCATTACAAAGTGGTTGAAACAGAGGATGTGCGGTTCGATGAGACCAACGGTTCACAAAGAGAGTAGCTGCCAAATGTGCTAGATGAAGTTCCATCCAGTGAATCAATCAAGCTAATGGGAACTGGAGAAATTATACCTTCTGAAGCTCATCCTGAAGAAGAACTTATCATTTCAGCACCTGATCAACATGAAGACAATGCTCAGCCTGAAAACATTCCTTCCAACAACGACAATGAACAGCAAGAGCAAAGTCTTCGTCCAGTACATCCTCGCGTTGCCAATGAAGTGCAGATTGAAAGAATAATTGGTAGCATCAATGCACCTGGTCCACTCACTCGTTCAAGGGCAACTCAGCTAGCAAATTTCTGTGGGCACTTCGCATTCGTCTCAATATCAGAACCCAAGAAAGTTGAAGAAGCCTTCATGGAACCTGAATGGATTCAAGCTATGCACGAAGAGCTTCAACAGTTTGAGCTGAATAATGTATGGGAACTGGTTAAGCGTCCTGATCCATGGAAGCACAATATAATAGGCACCAAATGGATATACTGCAACAAGCAAGATGAGCATGGTCAAGTTGTCAGAAACAAAGCTCGTCTTGTTGCTCAAGGATATACTCACCTGTGGCTAGACTTGAAGCCATACGCATACTGCTGGCCCATGCAAATCATCATAACATACTTCTATATCAAATGGATGTGAAGAGTGCCTTTCTCAATGGCAAGATTGAAGAAGAAGTGTATGTTGCACAACCGCCTGGCTTTGAAAATCCAAAACATCCTGACATGGTATACAAGCTCAACAAGGCACTGTATGGCCTCAAACAAGCCCCTCGGGCCTAGTATGACACACTCAAATACTTCCTGAAGAGCAAAGGCTTCATACTTGGTTCCCTAGATCCCACTCTTTTCACGAAGACATATGATGGTGAACTATTTATGTGCCAAATATATGTGGATGACATTATCTTCGGCTGCACCAATCAGAAGTACAGTGAAGAGTTTGGATATATGATGCAAGAACAATATCAAATGTCCATGATGGGGGAGCTCAAGTTCTTCCTTGGTCTTCAAATACGACAACAACGCAATGTCATCTTCATATCTTAAGAGAAGTATCTCAAAGATTGCCTGAAGAAGTTCGGCATGCAAGACTGCAAAGGCTTCACAACACCAATGCCAGCCAAACATCATCTGGGTCCTGACGACAATGGTAAAGAGTTTGATCAAAAGGTATACCGCTCCATGATTGGTTCTTTACTTTATCTATGTGCATCTAGGCCAGATATTATGCTTAGTGTTTGCATGTGTGCTCAATTTCAAGCGGCACCAAAGGAGTCGCATCACTTAGCTGTGAAGCGAATTCTTCGATATTTGGCTCACACCCCAACTCTAGGATTATGGTATCCAAAGGGCTCAGAGTTTGATCTGGTTGGATTCTCGGATGCTGATTATGCTGGTGACAAAGTTGATCGCAAGTCTACATCAGGCACATGTCACTTTCTGGGACGATCACTTGTATGTTGGTCTTCAAAGAAGCAGAACTGTGTATCTCTCTCCACTGCTGAATCTGAATACATTGCTGCTGGATCTTGCTGCGCTCAGCTTCTGTGGATGAAGCAAACACTCAAGGACTATGGCATTCATCTGAAGCAAGTGCCACTTTACCGCGACAACGAAAGCGCCATCAAGATTGCCAACAACCCAGTTCAGCACTCGAAGACAAAGCACATTGAAATTCGTCATCACTTTCTCAGAGATCATGTTGTGAAGGAAGACATTGATATCATACACGTCAACACTGAAGAGCAATTGGCAGATATCTTCACCAAGCCCTTGGATGAGAAGAGGTTTTGCAAGTTACGGTGTGAGCTAAATATCCTGGAATCCTCAAATGTCCTGTGATCAGGCACACATCCTAACCCTTATGCATATTGATGACTTAGATGTGCAACACACAAAGTAAAGTATATCTTCAATCAATGAAGACATACATTCTAAGTGTGAATACATTAATGTGGAATTTGACTTCGGAGAGCCACGATAATTGTGCGTCGTGTCTGGGTCTAATACTTCCTATACGGTGGGTAACGCCACCACCAAACGTTCTATTTTGAAGTGTTTCACTCATGGCGTTACCTTGCAATGTCTTCACATTTGGTTTGGCTTCGATCTCAACATATTTTCATGATTATCATCACT
>NC_041392.1:142822234-142843776 GCF_002162155.2 Triticum dicoccoides
ACTAGTGTTCTGTCCTCTACAGCATTCACTTATAGCTATGTCTTCGTGTTGAATCTTTTGAACTAAGTGAATGTGTTCGGACCCTAACCTCTCTATGCTTTCTATCTCAAACTCTATCTCTCCAAGTCATATGCATTCTATTGAAACTGTCGAATGTCTTCTCTATGTCCTTGTCAGTAGAAGATACAGAGACAACCATTAAGTCTGTTTTCAATGCTCTTTCCTCCACATGAAATCCGGAGAAGTAGAAACGACCACCCGACAATCCAGGCGTGCGTGGGACGTGGAACAAACCCCAAAATTCCGCATACTGGCCACGTGTTCCTCAGATGCGAATAGCCAGGGGCACCTGAGTAATAGCACAGTGCCGCCCCTGTACCTATAAATACACACTCACAGCGGTCATTATCTCTTCTTCCACCCTCGCACGAACCCTAGCGCCACCACTAGCCCTCGACGACACCGGCGACGAAGCGCTTCGCTACCGCAACCTCTCCGATGCCATCTTCACGCCGACCGTGAACATCGTCCTCTCCGCCGTCGCCGTAGGTGTCCTCCATCGCCAAGTTAGGGCACGGAAGATCGAACTGCTCGGCCTCATCTCACACTTCGTCTAGCAGTTCTTAGTGTGGTAAATAAAACTTCCTCTTTTTACATCACCATTGATCCTATGGATTTGTCACTTCCCACCACAAGCAGTTTCTGTTCACACAAGCTAGATCTCTCTCATACTGCATCTCATAACATGCCTAGTATATTCACTTGTGCTTCACAAAGTAGTTAGATTCCTCACTTGTACTGATCTATGGATTCGTACAAATCTGGAACCAACTTCTTATCTATGAGTGAATGTCTTCGCATGATGAGGTCAATGTCTTCTAAACTGATTTATCTTCAAAATCTTCTAAGAATGCATATGACCTCTTCCCCTTCCCTCACACCTTAATGCTGTCACAGGTACATGTCCGTGGGAGAATCCTTTGGTACTCATAGTCTGCATTCATTTGCAGAATTCTTACAGCATCACATAAATTCTCCTGAAGCCAGTTCCTGTTGGTCCAGCAAACGAAAACCTTTGAAGCCTTTGAACGTCTTGAAGCCTTTCAAGTTAAAGTTTATGGCTTCAGAGAAAGCAGCAAGGAAGGGTGGCAGAAAGCGTCGTGGTGAGACCTCCAAAGATCTGCCAGATGAACTCTCAGAAATATACAAGACAGATCCTGAAGAGGATTACAGTCAGCGCAAGACCTGAATCCAATGGATTCGAAGATATTGAGCAGAACAATGGTTCAAATACAGATTTGTGACCCAGGAGTATGCTGAGAAAAATGCCATCAAGAGACCGTGGGGAGACATCCTATTCAAGAATCTTCTACCCAGGTCCAGAGATGAAGCCATTGCTCAAGGCTTCTATCCATGCATGGTCCGTGGACCACAGCCTGCTGATGCACACTCGTCGTCACTGCTATGGTGTCGTGATGACAATCTGTTCAAGCGCAACTTCTAGTTTGCTCAAAACTCTGCGAAGCAGAACAAGAAGACTTTTGGATTAGACTTCAACCCTGGCCCCTCATCTCCAAGGGCAGATGGCACACGACATGCAGAACCCGATGTCATCGGTCCTTTCGCCAACCTTGAAGGCCTCATCACCTACATCTTGGTTCAAGGGACTGTAGTGAATGAGCCTGCAGCTGACACTGAGTCTGATGATGCGCCTGCAGTGCCGAAGCCAAAGCAGTTGAAGAAGCCAAAAGCTTCAAAGCCGGCCCCTTCACCAAAAATCTCAAGGGCGAAGCCATTGGCAACTGCACCTCCTGAAGACAGTGTGCAGTCTGAAGACTTATCACGCGTCTCCAAGCCCCAGAAGGCCAAGATGCCTCTGTATCACACTGGCAAAGAGCTAATAGCTTCTGCCATTCTGCGCAATGACGACATTGATCTGTCAAGTGATGAAGATCTTGCAGATGACGCTCTTGAGCAACTCATCAAGAGCAAAGAAGAAGCAGAAATCTTCAATGGTCTGCCTCTCTTTGATGTCACCATCATCCACAACTTCATTGACGAGTGGTTTGACACGCCAAACATCAGCTTTGAAGATCTGCAGCTACCCATTGGCCTCAGTGTCGCCTTCCAAGGCGCCATTGCTTCAGAACTTGCTATTGCCCAGCGCATTGTTGAACTGAAGCAGAAGATTGACTATGAAAAGGCTCAGTTCAAGAAGCATATGGCCAAGCTCAGCGTGCAAGAAGTGAAGAACTTCAAGACAATGATGCACGAGCTCAAGGAAGCCTTTGTGAAGAAGCATGCAGAAGCTCAGGGTTCGCATGAGCGCATGAAAACTCTGGCTGACAGATGTGTGCAAGCCTATAATGAGGCTAAGAAGCGCAAGGCACTTGGGCGTCCTGGCGTCGACCCCAGGATGGCCGCAAAGAAGAAGAAGAAGCCTGCTACGGCTGAACCTGATGCACCACGGCAAGAAGTAGTTCCGATTGTCTTCCCAACAAGAATGACTGGCTCGAAGCCAAAGAGCCGGTCAACAGCTTCAGAGCTCAAGAAGACAAGAACTGCTGAGGCTGAAGCCAGGAAGAGGAAACACTTTGAAGCCTCTCCTACTACCCCCACCAAGAAAAAGAGAAAGACTAAGAAAGCTCGGGCTGCTCCCACAGAGCCCTTGATAGTTGAACCCATTTCTATGGTTCATCCTGACACAGAACGTCAACTGACAGTTCATGAGCCTGCTTCCACAGAGGCTCCTGAAGCTGAAGACATTCCAACAGCTGATCCCATCGCTGCTGAAGACATTGGTCATCATGACAATGTAGAAGATGATACAGTCCTTCCTCAATTTGAAAACAGCGAACTCATCAGCATTGGTCATCCACTGACGCCAATTGCACAGGATGCTTCATGGGCGGATCGCCCACAAGAGGAAGAAGACTATGAGGCCCAGCCCACTCCAACTCCACAGGCGTCGTCTACGTTCCGCAGGCTTCACAAAGGTCCAAGGCCTCAAGTCTCTGCTGAAGACATTCTGGCTGCATCAGCCGCAGAAGAAGAAGTACCACAAGATCCCACTCCCCTGTTCCACCAAGAAGCAGTTCTCCAGGAGAACGTGCCTGTGACCGTCCCTCCAGCTAGTCAAGTGGAGGATGAAAATCTTGAGGCTGCCACAACCAACAATGAAGCTAATGTGGAGCCCTCCCCAACAAAAGCTTCAGAAGACAGCGAAGCCACTGATCCTGCCACTTCTGTTCCCGAGTCTGCTGCCGGTCCCCAATTCAACTATCATGTTGAGCACAGGCCTCAGGTCCAGAAGCCAATCCCAAGACTGCCAAGGTTTCCAGGTCCTGCATCAGCACCTGGCTCCTTCAACATCAATGGCTTCAGGGCAGACAACACGTTCTTCAATAGCTCCAGGAACCCCTACTCAAGGGAAAGGATATCATCTGATCGGTTCTGGAGCTATCCTCAGCGAAGCTATTACTCTTGCATTCTTTACAACCAAGGTTGCATCTTCCCACACAAGCGCCTTGACGTTGAAGCTATAGCTGGTTTGTCCTGTCTAGAAGAAGCGTTGGATTGCTTCAAGCAAGTGGGTCTGCTGCAGTTTGTTACTGATGAAGAGCATTGGAATGAAGAGCTGCTGCTACAATTCTATGCCACACTTCACATCAAAGGGTACAACAGAAATCCGAAGACTTGGGTCCTGGAGTGGATGACTGGCAACGTTCACCATGAAGCCAATGCATTTGACATCATTGAGCTCACTGGCTTGCCCACTCCTGGCGATCTCTTCGAGCAAGGCTGTCAGCTGCATGCTAAAGCTATTGAGAGCATCTTTCAGCGGCCAGAACCTGATATGAGTCAGATGCTCAGCATGATGAAGCCATTGCCCCCAGATGCTGCTTATCCCACAGAGTTCTTCGTTGAAGACCTTGAGTACCTGCCAAGAACCATCTATCACATCATCAGGCGAACTCTCTGGCCTATCAAAGGGCACTCTCCAAATGCCAAGCTTCAGGGTGCAATGAAGACTTTGGTCTTCTATATACTTCATGGCAAACGCTTCAATGCACATGACTTCTTCATACGCCAACTTGCTGGATCAGGCATTGATCTGTTTGGTTTGAAGTTCTACGCCCCTTGGGTCATGCGGCTGATCAAGTTACACTCCGCCATCTCGTATCAGCCCTCAGCCCGCAACCATCGGATCTTCTTGCCTGACGTGGACATGTCTACTGAAGCCATATATTCTGAGCCTGCCAAGCAACCTCTAAGTCTTCAGAATGCAGAACATCAGAGTTTTACTCAGAACGTTGAAGGAGTTGAAGCAGTTTCTCGGGTGTATCCTTTGGCTTGCACTACACGTGCACCACATCCTGCTTCCACTGAAGCCACTGACAGTGCCACTGCTCCAAGACCCAAGAAGCGCACTCGTGTTCTCAATGACCGAGAGCTTCTTGTGGCTGTACATCAGAAACAGGATAGGCATCATGACTGGCTGAAGCGTCAGATGAAAAGCCTCTTGGTGGATGTTAATCGCACTCGAAATCTTGCCACCAAGAATGCTTTCGTTGCCCATGAAACCTGTCGCCGCACATGGAAAGGGCTCTCGATGATGTGTTCTGAAGCTGATCTTCAAGAGGATGGCTTCACTGGGAGATTCAAGTTTGACTCCACACCTCCTCGAAGGGCTGTGCTGCTAGGAACTCCATCACTTGAAGACTCTGAGTTCTCTTCCTCTGCTGCCACAGTGATTGCCAGAATTATTGAGGAATAAGACGATGCTACTTCATCGCCACCTCCTTCAGCACCTCCAAGCTCTTCTGCGCCGCCAAACAACACCAACAACCCTGCTACTTCAACTACTCCTCATGGGAACGAGTAGAGGCTCTATGTCTTCAAACCTTTTTGTTCATTACTGACAAAAGGGGGAGAAGCATATGAGATTGATAGTCTTCAAGCGGGTTCATGTGGGCGGGTGCTCTATATTTTGCTTCGTGCTTACAACTCTCATTTTTGCTACATTTGGTTCTTATGAGTTGTAACACTTAAACTAGATGGTCGTCTGCTACTTATTTCCCACCTTGTTTTGCGAAGATAAATTCCGCATGTGCGACGATAAATTCCGCACTTAGCCCATTCTGCAGACGTCCATTTTCCATTATGCATGTCATTATCTTCATATACTTTCACATGCATAGTGGATTGTCATCATAAGTTGAAGTGGATCTCCACAAGTACAACCTGCCATGTGCATTTGCATTCCAAAAGCAAATTAACTCATATGCACATCTTCAGGGGGAGCCCTTGCAACTTATGAAGACAATTCCTTATTCTTTACAATTTCACAGATTATATTCCCCGTTGAAAACTTCAACTAGTTTGTCATCAATCACCAAAAAGGGGGAGATTGTAAGTGCATCTAGTGCCACCCCTAGTTGGTTTTGGAGTATTGATGACAAACCTAGTTGAGGGACTAATGTGTTTGTGAGAATTGCAGGATAACACAGGTAGAAGTCCCTCATTGATTCGGTTTTACTACCAGAGATGACCCCTAAAAATGTATGAAGACATTGAAGTCAAAGGTGGTATATGAAGACATTCACATTGAAGACTATGACAAGAGAAGACACGATATGAAGCCTATGGAGCTCGAAGACTTAGATCTTTCATAGTTCTTTTTCTTTTGTGTTGAGTCATAGGAACCACCGTACTGTTAAGTGGGGTCCAAGAGAACCAGTCAGAATGATTGAAGTGATGCCTAAACCAAAAACCTATGTCTTCGAGTGAAGACTATGAGAGCGAATCTTGTCCAGAGTCGGACAGGTCAGCTTTGCTTGTAGCTCAAGTAAAGTTGCCGTGTGAGTTTGAAATCTGACCGTTGGAACACGTGTCAGTTCCTTAGTGACCCAGGGTCATTTCGGACAAAACAAATCGGGTTGCCAAGTGGCTATAAATATCCCACCCCCTACAACCATAAACGGTTGGCTGCTCAGATTGAAAGTACGGCTTTTGTTGTTTGAGAGCAACCCACCTCGAAGCCTTTGAGAGAGAATTCCTTGCGAGGATAAAGCCCTAACCACCAGAGCCAGAGAGAATTGGGCATCACTTAAGTCTTCTTGTCTATGTGATCTGAAGACTTATTACACTTGAGGACTGTGCATCCTCCAGCCGGTTAGGCGTCGCGTTCTGAGCATCCAAGAGACATTGTGGATTGCCAGTGAACGAAGTCTGTGAAGGTTTGGGAGTCTACCTTGAAGAATTACCAGAGTGATTGGGCGAGGTCTGTGTGACCTTAGCTCAAGGAGAATACGGTGAGGACTGGGTGTCCTGAGCTGCGTGTTCAGGACTGGGTGTCCGGGACTATGTGTCCTAAGGTTTAAATACCTAGCCGCTCCAACCAGACGTACAGTTGTCACATCAACTGGAACTGGTTCAACAAATCATTGTCTTCAACGAGTCACTGGTTTCATCTTCACTTCACCTTACTTACTATTACTCCTTGTGAAGTCATTGTATGTTTGCTCTATCATTTGTCTTCACTGAGTGACTGCGTGTTCTGTTTGGCTTCACAATATCTTCCTACCTGATCCTTACTACCTAGCTGCTATTAGTCTTTGTGCTTTCACTTCATTGAATACTTGACTATGGTTTGCCTAGTGTAGCTACCTTCCGCTGCATGGTAATAGGTTTAATTTTATCGTTTGTCTTCAAAACTCCCATGTTCTGAAGACTTTCATAAAAATCGCCTACTCACCCCCCTCTAATCGATATAACGCACTTTCAGCTAGCTTATTTCTGGCTTCTTCCATCTCTTCTTTGGCATGGGTGAAGAGAGCATCTGATTGCTCTTTTCGCTTCTTTAGGATCTCAACTACATTCTCAAGGGCTGCTGCACGCTTTCTTTTAGCCTTTACTAGAGCCACGAGGATGGGAACAACTCACGACTCCACCTGGCTTGTGTGTAATCCAACATCATCTGGGAATTTGCACCTTGTGTCTAATCCAGCATTATTAGGGAACTGGCACCTTGTGTGTAATCTAGCCTTATTCTGGAAACATGATCTCAAGGTTGACCATACTTCCCTCCTCGCAAGAACTGCATCCTGACATGAAGTTACTTCTTTTTTAGATCAATACTCAGAGCAACCCAGATCCATTTAGTAGAAGCCAGATAAAGAGAACTGAGAGAAGTGAATTCAAAAGGAAAAATATAAAAACAGACTACAAGGTGAGAACATCCACTTCCTACATCAAGCTAAAAACGAAAGCATTAGGACGATTAAGACTCTTCTTATGAAACACCGAAGAACATGAGGGTTAAGAGAAACAGAAACTACAACATATACACATCGAAGAACACGAGGCTAAATGAAAGTAATTGAAAGGGTGTTACTTACCAAAGCTCGTTTTACAGGTTCAATGCATCTCCCCTTTAACTTGCCACGCTCCTTGAAGATGTCCACAATATCCCGTGTTTGTTCTTCATTGTTCCTCTGCATGTTCGCATTCGTGATTTTAAAATCTCAACATGGCAAGAAAAATGGAGGCTATAACCAATTACTTTTACGGGAACAATAGCACCCAGGAAATTTGAAGGGTAGGTATGAACAAAACTGGAACTGCACATGTACTGCTAAGTGATTCAATACACACATTACCAATCGAGGAGGAGAACGATGGTCGCGGCGGCCTCTATGAGTCATGGTCGGCAACGGGAGTCAGTTCATTGTCCACGATGGTGGTGCTTCTGCGCATGGTGTGGGCTTCCGGGAAGTAGATCCGAGACCGTGGAAGACGGTGCCGGGGAAGAGGCTCCATGTACGACGACGACGATGGACCGACTCCAGTGAGGCGTACGAGGTCGTCCATGAGGCAGATGCACTGCGGTGGACGAGTGCGCCGATGTAGAAGGGGAGGAGCACGAAGGCTGTGGTGCCGTGGAGAAGTCTATTTTGCGGTGGGGATAGAAAATGGGGAGTATCCAGGTGTACTACTCTAGGTGCCAGGTGGGGTTGGCTGGGTATGGTGAACCTGAAGTTAGGAAAACAGCCCCCTACCAACCACCATCCGTAGGCTTGTTCCGAGGGCTATGATGGTAACTTCCCACTACTCGAATCAGGGTCGCGGGAGATTTTCCCGCCGACCTAAAAATTTTGTGACACTGAACTCCCCGTGTGGCGTGTTGGGTGATTCGGCTAAGCAACTAGCGAGTAGTACTAGTAAACTCTGCATATTAGGTTTGACCGAAGTCAAACTTCCTAAAGTTTGACCAAGTTTATAGAAAAATATAAACATTTACCATAACAGATATGTATGATGTGAAAGTACATTCAATAATGAATCTAATGGTATTTATTTGTTATTGTATATGTTAATATTTTTTGTTATAAACTTTCTGAGAGTTTACAAAACTTGACTTTGACCAATGCTAATACGCGGACTTAAATAAAAACAGAGGGTGTACACATTTGTTTTCTTAGTATGTAGTGAATTATCATTTGTTGAAATTCTGAAATAAATATATTAGGCTACTTACTTCGAATGTAATGGTCTATACAATGCAATAGCTACAATCATTGTCGAATTCCAAGATGTATACGAGGTCTATAGTGCTTCACAACATGCTCAAACTCGCATAATCCCAGTCAGATGACAATCAAAATGCATTTCATAGTTATTACTTTGTAGGATGCAACAAAACCAACAATAACTCTACATCAGCCATTATAAAAGCAACATTTTGAACATATCCCAATGTGTGAATGAAACATGCAGAGAGAGCTTGCGAAGATGGAGCAGATAGGGTGGGAAAGACTATATGTATGTGGACGAGAGAGTAGGAGACAAACCTAACGAAACAGAGAGAGGGAGATAGAGAGAGAAAGAGAGAGGAATAAGTTAGGTCTGTGAGAAAGATGGAGACATGCAATATACGTGAGATGCGTGTGCATCCGGATTCTGTACACGTGGAAGGAGAAGAGACAACAGGTTTGATGAGAGAGCTAGAAAAACATGGACGAGAGGGGAAGGATCTCACTGGTTGAGGGATTGATAAATTTGTGCGGGGGAGAGAGGGATTGGTAATTTTGTGCGAGAGAGAGGGTGGGGGGAGGATTCAGTCAGCCATCGTCACATCATCCTGCTTCCAAATGGCCCCGCATTCTCTAGCGCAGTGTGGTCGCCGTCTTCGATCTCCTCGATGCCCTCTTTGAAGATTGAGGTGTTGTGCATGCTGGGGTGCAGAGAAGCACAAGCGAGAGTGGTCGCCATATAACCTTGGATGGGGATGGATTGTGTGCTCGGGGGAGGGTGTGTGTGTGTTCTGTGTTGTGTGTGTGTGTCAGATATTGAGAGAAAACAAACGTAAGGAGAGAAATGTGTGTGTACGTGATGGAAAGCTACATGCTAAAAATGGTATTCACGAAGAGATTGTGCATGTGAGATAGAGAGCGATGTGCGGGCCTTGAGGTGGGCAGGGGCCGGGTGAGGGTGTAAAAATGTGCGCGTTGATGCATGTGTTACATGTGATCGTCCGAGGGACAGACGAATCGAGAGAGACGGTTGTTGTGTTATGGATGCTCCTCTGTCTCTCTCTCACACACACAAGTAAAATAGAAGACCGTTCTCTCATGTATACACAAGTACACAACGTATCGGCATCTGTCTATGTCTCACTCATGCATGATCATTTGCACATTCACACCTCTCTATGTCTCTATCACACGCACACCGTCTCCACATTGCCCTTCCGCCACAACACACATATGGATACATACACACGATCTCTCTCAGTCACACACACAAAATCAGTATTAAAAAAACTAGGGCGCACCTAAAACGTCCAAGTCCAAATAAACACGAACTGGAGCTAAATTCAAATATATGGAAATATTGTAGCGTCAAGAACTTTTCCAGGAAAAAAGAGTTGAGTTATATTCGGGGATTGTTTTCACACACACAAAAAGGTTCGGAGGATGTCCTTCGACCGTGATACGGTGATGCACCGTTCGATCGACCGCGCGGCCGCGATTCACGCGCTTGCACAGGATTCCATATCGTGGCTGTGGTAACTAATAAAAGCGCTTCCTAAGTCTAATGTTTAGGTGTACTAGTACGGTTTTCTTTTAAGTTTGACCAACCCTATATAAAACTAAATTAAGCTCCCATACGCGCACTCATCAATATGTCGCCGCCACTGTTGCGCATGCCGGCGCCCGCCTGCTCCGGCCAACAATTTGTCGCCCATCACCGCCTTGTCGCTGCCAAGCCGAAGTCTCACCTGCTCACGTCATCTGCAGTCCCTCCTCGCGATGCCGCCATGCTGCCAAGCACGCGAGCAGCTGGTGGAGCCGTGTCTATGCATGCAACGTACGAAGAGGAGGACGAGCGCGTGCTCCAGCACGCCGGCGAGGAGGAACTAGCGTGTAATTGACGTTTCCGCCCGAGCGGAGGAGGCGCGCATGGTGGCTGTCGCGGCAGAAGCCGGCCACATGCGTGTCGAGCCCGCAAACCGGGTGCGGACGCAGAATCTACCTTCGAGACCTTGAATGCCATGTGGATCCTGCAATCTAAAGGAGCAATTTGGGTCAGTCGACTCTTGTGAGCCGTTTGATGCAACACGGATGGCTAGAAGGGCTTCTTCAACCTCTGAAATTGATGCACGGTTCATCTTCTCAGCCTGCCACATGCGTAACCGCCTGCCACCGCCGCCGCGCCCTCCCCTGAACCGCATGCTACCGCCATGCTCCCCCCACCCCCGCGATCAATTTAACCCCGGGCACGATCCATTTTTTTTCCGGAGAACTGCATTCCACACCCAACACTCATAAGATAGATCATGGGCACCCTGCCACCCTAATATAGATACTAGGGTAGCTTCTCTGCCGTCTTCTTCCTTCGCTCCGTCAAACTTCTATCACAAACCGACTGACCCAAATTATACTACTAGTACGAACGTATTAAGTATAATAGGAACACGAAGATATGAGCAGTAGTACCAACTGCAAGAAGACCAGTAGTAAGACATAGTACTAGTACTACTGTACATACTAAAGAGTTCAAATAACAAGAAAGAACATAAACATAGTTTTGCTGGGGCCTCAGCACAACACACGCTTGAAAATAAACTAAGCAACTAGTCCGCTTGACACTACAGTAGAACCAGCATGAGCGATGGCACTGCCACCTACTCGGAGTCCGAGTCCACGTCCTCGACTTCGTCCTCGTCCCTCTTCCTCTTCCTCTTCGCTGACGCTTCTTTGCTTGAGCCGAACACTGGGCTCTGTTTCTTCATCCAACCCTTGTAGATATTTAAACAAAGGTAGGCTTCCGTTGCTGCGTACAGGATGTGATCTTCATCTAATGTCTTCGACTCCCATGCATGATGAAACTCGTGGTGAGGTTTCTTCAATTTAGCGTATGAAGGATCAATCATGGCTGCTGCCAGGGTCAGCATTGAAGGCTGAGAGGAGGACACCAGGCTTGCCTTCTGGAGATTGAAGGGCTGGCCTACAACGAGGCCTATCCGACCCAGGACATCCCTGTAGTCCCTAAAGTCTACAGTAACGAATTTCACTCTTCCCTCCTTGAGGAAGTTCTTAAAATCCTGGCACTCAACATCGGCATGGCGTATGTGGTAGACCAAGCACACGTTATGTACGCAAACGTGGATCACGGCGGGCTTCTTCTTCTCTGCCTCCTTTAGTTTCTTCTCTCTTTGCAGGACTGTGGTGTACTCAACATCTAGCCCAGCGACCCACTCATCTGTTGAACTATTGAACATGCGTAGGAAATGACCAAGGCATGCTTTCACCGTCGCGGATCCACGTGTGTAGATGACGAAGAACTCATCGTCGGTGATGGTCCTAACCTGGTAATCAGCTGCGACCATGGAGATTTGGGAGGCCATGGATTTTGGAGGAGGGTTAGGACAAGTTGAACTGGTGTAATGTGAAAGGACGGGACGACTGGGAGCGAACTGTTGTAAGGTACTGTACTAGAAGAAGACGGGGATGAGTAGGGCGTGAGAACGACATGGGGTTGCTGGCTTGCCTGGTGGATAAACAGCTGCAAGCCCCCAAAGAGTTCTCAAGAACTATGCGGTGTTGGAAATATGCCCTAGAGGCAATAATAAAATGGTTATTATTATATTTCTTTGTTCATGATAATTGTCTATTGTTCATGCTATAATTGTGTTATCCGGAAATCGTAATACATGTGTGAATACATAGACCACAACACGTCCCTAGTGGGCCTCTAGTTGACTAGCTCATTAATCAAAAGATAGTCATGGTTTCCTGACTATGGACATTGGATGTCATTGATAACGGGATCACATCATTAGGAGAATGATGTGATGGACAAGACCTAATCCTAAGCATAGCTCAAAGATCATGTAGTTCGTTTGCAGTAGCTTTTCTGAATGTCAAGTATCATTTCCTTAGACCATGAGATTGTGCAACTCCCGGATACCGTAGGAGTGCTTTGGGTGTGCCAAACGTCACAACGTAACTGGGTGACTATAAAGGTACACTACAAGTATCTCCGAAAGTGTCTGTTGGGTTGGCACGAATCGAGACTGGGATTTGTCACTCTGTATGACGGAGAGGTATCTCTGGGCCCACTCGGTAATGCATCATCATAATGAGCTCAATGTGACCAAGTGGTTGATCACGGGATCATGCATTAAGGCACGAGTAAAGTGACTTGCCGGTAACGAGATTGAACGAGGTATTGGGATACCGACGATCGAGTCTCGGGCAAGTAACGTACCGATTGACAAAGGGAATTTTATACAGATTGATTGAATCCTCGACATCGTGGTTCATCCGATGAGATCATCGTGGAGCATGTGGGAGCCAACATGGGTATCCAGATCCCACTATTGGTTATTGACCGGAGAGGCATCTCGGTCATGTCTGCATGTCTCCCGAACCCGTAGGGTCTACACACTTAAGGTTCGGTGACGCTAGGGTTGTAGAGATATTAGTATGCAGTAACCCGAAAGTTGTTCGGAGTCCCGGATGAGATCCCGGACATCACGAGGAGTTCCGGAATGGTCCGGACGTAAATATTTATATATAGGAAGTCCAGTTTCGGCCATCGGGGAGGTTTCGGGGGTCGCCGGTATTGTACCGGGACCACCGGAAGGGTCCCGGGGGTCCACCGGGTGGGGCCACCTATCCCGGAGGGCCCCATGGGCTGAATTGGGAGGGGAACCAGCCCCTAGTGGGCTTGTTGGAGTAAATAGCCATGGGTAGCCTAGCCGGCTTCCCCTGGCCCTTCTGAAAAAATTACAAGCCCGTCCGGCTCTCAAGAATCCAAGACATAGGGCCGCCTTCCCTTGGCCGGCTGTCTCCCAGGCCGGATTTTGGAAGGCGGCCCGACTTTAGCCCTCATGAAGAAAGCCATGGGAGGGACAACTTCGAGAAGCCGGCCGCGAGGAGGCCGACTCCAAGAAGCCGGCTCCCATAAAGCGGTCGAGACCGTACCCTCAAAGTTTGCATCCACCTAGCGGCGATTAGACGGGGCGTGGCTACAGTGAAGCCTGCCACCCCCGAATCCCGGAGCGCGCCTGGCACAGTGTGCCGTACGGGTGGCCATGACCCGTCCGGCGCGGCACTGTTGCCACACTGACCCTGATGTCATCCACGACGGTTTACCAGTACGGCCCACGGGCGGTGGGCCCCTCCAGGCAGAGAGACACCTGAAGGCGGCCTGGCCTCCCCCAGTCGGCCCGAGACGGAGCCGGCTCTCTCCAGCTGGCTTGCCACCCCCTCGAAGGAGACGCCCCATTAAGGAGGCAAGACGCGGTGAGGCTACAGTGGCCACCCGCCGGACGGCAGCACTGTAGCCAGGCCTATCTCGACGAAGCCCACATCACCAAGATAGAGCAACAGTAACCAGCCGCCGACAAGGCCCTGGACAGTGGGGCTTGCCTGACGACCAAGGGGCCGGCAGCCGGCGGGACCCACCAGTCGGCGGGACCCAGCAGCCGGCGCAGAAGCCGGCGAGCGCATTCACAGACGGCTGGGCCCCGCGCCCAGTCGGATTACCATTGTACCCCCGGGGAGTAGGCCTATATAAACCCCCCGGGGCGCCCATGCAAAGGGTTGGACCCCCAGCTAGTTTTAGACACCACACAAGGAGAAGAAGCAGGCTAGCCGTGCCCTTCTTCCTCCTCCCAATGAACAGCTCAAGGAGCATTGTGTAGCTACTTGTCCATCTAGTGATCACGCGGAGACCCCGCAGAGCAGTAGTAGGGGTGTTATCTCCACGAGAGCCCCGAAGCTGGGTAAGATTCACCGACGTGCATGTCTTCGCCTCATCCCGTTTCCAGGCACCGGCGACGTCTTACTGGCTCTCACAATGATAAGCCACCCGTTGGCATATGTCGCACCTACCACCCGACATTTGGCGCCCACCGTGGGGCCAGGTGCACCGTCGTTCGGAGACCTGTTCTGGACGGGAACCCTCTTCCTCCCCAGCGAGCGTAGCCAGCCTGGCACACCCGATGGCGCTTGCCACGATGCGCTGCAAGGCGTCACCAGCATTTGCGCGGCGAGCAGCCTCGCCAATCTCCTCGACGAAACCCTCATCTCCGACGAGCTCGCCTCCGATGCGGGCACCGACCACCTCGTCAACCTCCTCGGCCAGCTCCATGTCTCCAGCGAGCCCGCTGTGGATCTGGGGTCGGTTGGCTCCACCGACCCGATGCTTGTCGACTCCGGCACGGCCTCCTTCAACACCTTCCCCACCGACGTCACGATCTACAACGACCCGCTTCCCCGAGCCGATGGCTGCGACGCTGTCACCACCGAGGTGATGGTCATCGGCCATGACGGCGCTGCTGACGAGAGCGCCCACGACGCCCCACACGCGGCGGTCCACGACTTGTCCATCCCCCTTCCGCCCGACGCCGACGCTGAAGCACTGGAGGCTCGCCGCCTCGCCCTCCTCGCGGAAGGCCGGAAATTGGTTTCCATGAGACGCCTCGCTGAGGCTTACCAGCGCGAAGCTGACCGCGCCGCCTTCGGCACGCCGGCCCCGGGCGGGCCAAGCCGGGCCGGCATTGTCAAGCAACGCGGCGCCGTCATCGCCGACATGCTGGGAGTCGACCGCCCGGTCTATGCCGCTCCGCTCGAGAACTTGCGTGCCGCCCAGGCGGCCGTGGACGAGTTGGACGGCTTGGAGGCCGAAGAACTCCCCCACATGACCCGGCGCATCCAGCAACTGATTGACGCGGCCGCGCGGCGGCACGAAGCCGACGCCCACGCGGAAAGCCCTCCCCTGCGCCGAGACCACGGCGCGACGTCCCGGACATCGACGGCGGGCAGAGACCGTGCTCGGAGCGAGAAAGAGCCGGCTGCCAGCCGAAGCCGGACCCGAATCTCCATCGAGCGAGACGCGGACGTCCATCCCCTAGCCATGGAGAGAGATATCCCACCCCGCCGCTAGTGGCGCATCCTACTCTCAGCGGCCGACTAGGTCGCCGCGAAGGAGTCGGCGAAAACGACACCCGCCATCGGATCGACCGTCTGGCACGATCCCTGGCACTGGAAGAAGAAGACGATGTCGGTCCGCCTTGCTTCGGCACCTGCATCCGCGACGAGCCTTTCCCCAAAGGGTTCTCGCTCCCAAGAGACACGCCCAAGTACAACGGCTCCGTGAAGCCCGAAGATTGGTTGATCGACTACTCCACGGTGGTCAGCATAGCCAACGGCAACCGGTGCGTTTCCGTGAAGTATGTGCCCCTCATGCTGCAAGGCACGGCGCAGACCTGGCTCAACAGCCTCAAGCCTCTCAGCATCAACCGCTGGCTAGATTTCACCGAAGCTTTCATCCGCAATTTCACCAGCACCTACAAGCGGGCCCCCAAGCCCAGGCAGCTCTCCCTGTGCGTACAGGGCCCAGCCGAGTCCACTCGCGACTACCTCACGCGTTGGGCCGAGCTCCGCAATTCTTGCGAGGGGGTGCATGAGGTGCAAGCCATCGAATACTTCACAGCCGGGTGCCGAGAAGGTACCCTCCTCAAGCACAAGCTCCTCTGCGATGAGCCGACTACCCTCGACGAGCTTCTGGACATAGCGGACAAATACACCACCGCCGACTCTTCGATGAAGACCGAGCTTCGGGTAGACGCGTCCGGGAAAGTACTCAACCCGGCGCCCAAGACGCCGGCTGGGGATTCCGGCCGACGCCCACACTCGAACGACCACAAGCGCAAGGGCCCCGCGCCGCCTCCCGCCAGTCGGCAGGTGGCCACGGTCGAAGACGCGCTGCCTGAAGGGCGACCCGCGCCCAAGAAGCCCAAGGGCGGCCGGCCGGCTTGGCAGCCGGCCTTCTCCTACGAGCAAACTCTCGACGCCCCGTGCAAGTTCCACAGCGGCGCGAAGCCGTCCAACCACACAACTCGGAAGTGCCATTGGCTCACCTGAATCTCTAAAGGCGAGGGGCTCGCACCGCCTCCGCCTGCCGGCCCGCCGCCTCCGGCTCCGCCGCCTCCGGCCGCTCGGCCCGCAGTCGGAGCCGTGCACGACGAATTCCCCGACGAGCAAGCAACCTACATCGTCTTTACAAGCCAGCTCGAAGACCGGCGCGGCAAACGCCGAGAGCACCAGGAAGTCAGCGTGGTCGCTGCCAACCCCGCCGGACACATGCATTGGTCAGAAAAACCCATCAGCTGGAGCCGGGCCGACCTTCTAGAGGTGATGCCGTCTCCCGGCTCTTATGCGTTGGTCCTGGAAGCCACCCTCGCGACGGACAGACGCGCTGCCCGCTTCTCCCGCATGGTGATAGACGGCGGGAGCAGCATCAACATCCTGTACCGTGACACCCTAGAGAAGCTAAATGTCAAGACGAAGCAGCTCATGCCTACTCGGACAGTGTTTCATGGCATCGTACCCGGCTTGTCCTGCGCCCCCATTGGCAAGATCAAGATTGATGTACTCTTTGGGGACAAGGAGCATTTCCGCCGGGAAGCAATATGGTTTGAAGTGGTGGACCTGGAGAGCCCCAACGACGCGTTGCTTGGCCGACCTGCCTTGGCCAAATTCATGGCAGTTCCCCACTATGCATACCTCAAGATGAAGATACCAAGCACCAAAGGCGTTATCACCGTAGCCGGCGATTACAAGAAGTCCTCTGAGTGCGCAGCAGCCAGCAGCCGGCTGGCCCAGTCCCTTGTGATTGCCGAAGAAAAGAAGATGTTGGACCGAGTCGTGGCCATAGCCGGCAAGCAGTCGGCCGTGTCCCCCGATCCCAAGGAGCATGATGCTCAAGGATCTTTCCAGCCGGCCAAGGAGACGAAGAAGATACCTCTTGACCCCAAGCACCCAGAGAGGTTTGCCGTCATCAGGGCAAACCTAAACATCAAATAGGAAGGCGAGCTCGCCGATTTCCTCTGTGAGAATCGGGACATCTTTGCATGGTCCCCTAAGGACATGTCGGGCGTCCAGAAGGAATTCGCCGAGCACAAACTACACGTCCGAGAAGACGCAAAGCCAGTCAAACAACCCCTTCACCGACTGTCGGAGGAGAAACGCAGGATTGTAGGGGAGGAGATAGCCCGGCTTCTGGCAGCCGGCTTCATTATGGAAGTTTTCTTTCCAGAGTGGCTCGCCAACCCGGTCCTCGTGCTAAAGAAGAACAACAAGTGGCGCATGTGTATAGACTACACGAGCCTCAACAAGGCTTGCCCCCAAAGATCCCTTTGCCCTGCCAAGGATTGACCAAGTGATAGACTCCACGGCCGGATGCAAGCTGTTGAGTTTCTTGGATGCTTACTTAGGATATCGCCAGATAAAGCTAGATCCGGACGACCGCCTGAAGACCGCCTTCATCACGCCATTTGGAGCCTTCTGCTACCTGACTATGACATTCGGCTTAAGAAATGCCGGTGCCACTTTTCAGCGTTGCATGCAGAAGTGCCTCCTCAAGCAACTCGGCAGAAACGCTCACGTCTACATGGATGACATTATGGTGAAGACGGAGAAGCGCGGCACCTTGCTGGGAGACCTCAAAGAAACGTTTGAGAACCTACGCCGGTTCCAAATCAACCTCAACCCCGAGAAATGCGTGTTCGGAGTGCCAGCCGACCAGCTCCTTGTCAGGACCCCGACTCAATGCCACATCGATCTAGCATGTAACACCTCATATCACTTTGCGGCCTCACGCACGGTATCCCCACGGGTGTCGCCTTACCTTTGCCCGGGACCGTTTGCGCCTTTTGGCACACGTATATGATGGTGTCGCTAGCATCCATATGATAAAGAGCCCGGGCTGACATGGCTAGTCGTAAACCCAAAGTGGCACTAACTTACAGGGACGGGCATCCATGACCCAGCATCGAACGTGTCGGTCATCAGTGAGTGAATCCAGGCTGTAGCACTGGGCTAGCAGGACTCCGGTGAACCGGGCTGTAGCGGGCTAACAGGACTCCGGTATTCATCGCGTGACATTTCCCCGAAGGGACATACACAGGAACGTAGAAGGACACATGCCGGCCAGCCTAAGTGTTCCGGAGCAGTAGCAAGCTATCAAGGCTCAGTGGAAGCACTAGGAGACATTTCCCGGTAAGAGAGGCTACTAAGAATAAACAACTAGATAGTCAGATCCCACACATAGCAATACACATTACACGTACGCATAACATGCAAGTATGTGTTGTACAACATGGCATCACAGCATAACTCAACAATCATATAGATAAAGGCTCAGAAGAGCCATCATAGCATTTATTGCAAACAGGGGTCACAAAACCCATCATATAGAGCATACAAGCAACAAGCGGAAGCATTACATGTCTGGGTACAGACACCTACAAATGAAAAAGGCTGAAGAGCCTGACTATCTACAACGTCCGATCAAGATCGTAGCTGAGGTACAAGCTACTCGTCGAAGTCCACGAGAACACTAATAAGACCGAAGTCTCCGCTGCAAAAACATAAATAAAGCAACATGAGTACAAAGGTACTCAGCAAGACTTACATCAGATCCTATCATACATGCATTTGTATCAAGAGGGTAATGTGGGGTTTAGTTGCAGCAAGCCAGCTTTGACTCTGTGGCTATCCTGTTCTACGACTACCAGAAAATCTTGAGGTGAGACAACGTACACGAGTCCACTAATCACCACACAATACACTACTATGGATTCATCCCTGTCTCCCTACGAGAAGGCCATCCATAGCACTCACACTTGTCTTGAGCATTTTAGAGTATCCACTTCAAGTTGTCTATGTACCATGTAAGCATCCAAGAAGTCCATATCCGCGGACCCGGCTATTCGAATAGATCATGTTAACCCTGCAGGGGTGTACTTCTTCACACACGCTCTCGCCACTTACCGCCATGTACACGTCATGTCTCTCGGCAACCTTCAAGCGGAAGCCTGGCGAGGGTGTCGGCCACGACCTGACTAACCACACAAGACTCTAGCCCAGGTTTATCGCCTATTCGGGTTCCATCCGCAAGGAGATCCGGCCGGGTGTCGCTCACGGCCCCAAACGATGTGTGCAGGATTCCCGAGCCCACCATCCGGGTGCCACTCGGTACACCAGGCCACATGTGCCTAGTCTGTCCCAAGCCCACCCTGTCGGGTGCCACTTGGTAGAAAAATAGCACTACCTACAAACACCAGAAACTAGTTGCGACTCCTGGATAGAGATCAAGTTGGCTAATAAGTCGAGAGGGGCACTTAAGCATTCCAATGTGTGGTAGTATCGAGTCATTGGACAACATACATAGAACTCAGTGCTTAAGGACGGTTCCAGTGAGACAGCCCACCATGTACTCCTACATGGCCTCTCACCGCTACCTTTACCAAATCTTGTTCACACACCTAACTCTCAGCACCAGAACATATCATAACACTCCAATTCATTCCCAATGAATCAGACCTGACACAACTCTAAGCAATAGCAGGCATAGCTTGGTAGGAACACAACATGGCTCAATCAACTCCTACACATGCTAGTGGGTTTCAACTATTTACTGTGGCAATGACAGGTCATGCAGAGGAATGGGTTCAACTACCGCAGCACAAAGTAGCAGATGAATCGTTGTTGTCCTAATGCAATAACTGAGAGCAGGAGCGAGAGAGTAGGATTGTATCGGAATGAACAAGGGGGTTTGCTTGCCTGGTAGATCAACAAGGAAGGCACTGCTTCATAGACAGGCACTCTGGAACGGCTCCGGAGCAGGACCTATCGAGAAGGAACGGTGCCGGCAATCAATACGCAAACATATGCAACAATATGATGCATGAACATGGCATGAAGATGTGATGTTGTTTGAGCTAATGCAAGTAGTAATCATTTGGTTTGAAGTCCATTTGAACCATAAGCTCAAATGCATCTCCAAAGTAGGCTCTTATATATGCCATAATGTGTTTTCACCTATACAGCAAGTATAAGTTGGTTTGTCATGCATGAAACTAGTACAGATGGAAAGGTTGCATTTTTCTGATAATTTTTCATATATAAATTATTTTAATCTGAGCTACGGTTGAATTGATATGAATTTTTGAAGTTTAAATCAATTTCTGGAATTTCCTGAGTTAATTTAAATCCAGAAATTATATATTGCGCCAGCATGACGTCAGCACAACGTCAGCAGTCAACTGTGGCTGACTGGGGTCAAACCTGATGTGTGGGGTCCACACGTCAGTGACAGGGGGTTAAACAGGGTTAGATTAACTTAATTAAAAAGGTTAGTGGCGCTGGGGCCCACTGTCAGTGTCAGGGGGGGTTAGTTAACAGTGATTAGCACTAAGCTAATCACCTGGCCGACGGGGCCCACGCGTCAGTGACCCTGGGGGGGGGGTCAAACCCCAGGTCGAACAAGTCAAACCCGTCGGCGGTTAGTCGCCGGCGAGGTCCGCGGCGTACATGTGCCCCGGGTTTCCTCTGTGGTGCTTCAAATGGCGCCCGGCTAGGTGCGTTGGAGAGCTAGCACGATGGCGCGTCGGGCGGTGGCCATGGCTGGGCCTGGGGTGGCCGGAGTCGACGGCGGCGAGCTCGGCTGCGGCCGCCGGAGTTCGGTCATGCACGAGAGCCCGTTTGGAGCTCGAGGACGAGAGAAACAACGGCTAGGGATGCTCTACGGGGCCTTACGAACGTGTTGGACCCGCCGGGGTGACCAAATGGTCACCGGAGCTGCGTCGACGGCGAGCTCGGCGGCGGCGGAGGTTCGGCCATGGTGGGGAAAGGGCTACGGCGAGCGGGTGACTAAGCGGAGATGGGGAAACGGTGGCGGAGCTCACCGCGGTTGCAGCGGGCGTCGAAGCGGGCTCGGGGATGCCCGGTAGCTCCCGAATCGACGGCGAAGATCCACGGCGGCCGAAGGCGAAGATGGCAACGGCGAGGGCTCCACGGGGTGCTCCGTCTTGCGTGGCTCGACGAGGAGGTAGAGGGGGTTGCGGCGGATCTGGGGAGCGTGTCGGGGAGGCGAAGGGAAGGCTGTGGCGGCGGCCATGGCGAACGGCGGCGACCGGCGCGTTCGGACACGAGAGAGAGAGAGAGAGCGAGGGAGAGGAGAGG
>NC_041392.1:142844159-142853050 GCF_002162155.2 Triticum dicoccoides
GGGCGTTCCTGGGCGACGCGGAGGGCGCCAGGCAAGCAGGGAGGCTGGTGGCGTGGCGCGGTGGCGCGCGCGCGCGCCGGGCACGCTCCCCTCCCTCTGTCGAGGACGAAGACGACAGAGGAGGAGGCGGCTGGGCCGCCTGCTGGCTGGGCCGGCCTGCTGCTACTGGGCTGCACAGGGAGGAGGCCCAGGTAAGTCTCCCTCTTTTATTTTTGTTTTCTAATTTTTCTGACATTTGTTTTGATTTAATTAAAATATTAAATCATTTTATTACCTTATGCCAATTTTTGCAGGAGCTAACTATATTAATCCAAAGCTCCTCAGCAGGTGGCATAATTTTTGGACCATATTTTATATATATAACAATATATATCCAAGGCCAATAATTATCGAATTAATCCAAATGGCCAAAATTAAATACCTATGAGCTCTTAAAAATATTGGTTTGATTTTTATCTCTGTACAATATTTTCAGAGAGCAACATGAGCATTTTCTTGGACCCTTTTGGAGAAATTTTTATTTGGGTCATTTTCAAAAATGATTCTGAGGGTTCCACCAGTCCTCATTTCAAATTTAAATGAATTTTAAACATGATGCACAACAACTAGCTAGTCTAGGTCATACCAGACTAGGGATGTGACAACTCGCCCCCACTTGAAAGAATCTCGTCCCAAGATTCAGGGGTCGACGGAAAGAAAGCGGGGTACTCCAGTCGAAGACGATCTTCTCGCTCCCAAGTAGCTTCTCTCTCGGAATGATGAGACCACTGAACTTTGAGAAACTTGATGTTCTGACGTCGGGTAACACGCTCGGCTTGATCAAGGATGCGAACCGGGTACTCTCGGTATGTGAGGTTATCTTGGAGATCAAGCGTTTCGTGGTCCACTCCGCGGATGGGATCCGAGAAGCAATGCCTGAGTTGAGAGACGTGGAAGACATCATGAACTCGAGAAAGATGTGGGGGTAGTTCCAATTGGTAGGCAACCTCTCCTCATTTAGCGAGAATGCGAAAAGGACCAATGTAACGAGGAGCCAACTTGCCCTTGATACCGAAACGATGGGTACCCTTCAAAGGAGTAACCCGAAGGTAAGCCTGGTCGCCAATTTCATAAGTCATATCCTTATGATGACGATCGTACTGGCTCTTCTGACGAGACTGGGCTGTTTTCAAATTCTCACGAATGATGCGAACTTGCTCTTCTGCCTCCTGGATCATGTCCGGTCCAAAGAATTGTCTTTCACCAGTTTCTGACCAGTTCAAAGGTGTTCGACATCTTCGTCCATAGAGAACCTCAAAAGGAGCTTTCTTGAGGCTGGATTGATAGCTATTGTTATAAGCAAACTCGACAAAAGGAAGACATTTCTCCCAATCCATACCGAATGAGATAACGCAAGCTCTAAGCATGTATTCAAGAATTTGATTGACCCGTTCCACCTGACCACTCGACTGAGGGTGGAAAGCAGTACTGAAGGAAAGATGGGTTCCCATGGCAGTTTGGAAACTCTCCCAGAAATGAGAAGTGAAAAGACTGCCACAGTCTGAATTGATCTCTAGTGGAACACCATGGAGTGATACTATTCGAGAAATGTATAAATCAGCAAGCTGACTAGCAGTGATATTCTGTCGAACAGGTAGGAAGTGAGCCACTTTGGAAAGACGATCAACGACTACGAAGATAGAGTTATTCCCTCTCTTGGTCCTGGGAAAGCCGGTGATGAAGTCCATACCAACTTTATCCCATTTCCATTCAGGAATAGCTAAAGGCTGAAGGGTGCCAGCAGGTCTCTGATGCTCTGCCTTAACGCGACGACAAACGTCACATTTGGCAATGAACTCAGTGATTTCTCTCTTCATCCTAGTCCACCAGAACCTCTGGCGTAGGTCCTGACACATCTTAGTGCTACCGGGATGAATCGTGAGAGGAGATTCATGCGCCTCCTTAAGAATCAACTGCCGAAGATGTTGCTTCTTGGGAACCACCAAGCGATTCTCAAAGAAAACAACACCACGATCATCCATAGAGAAACATCCACCAACTCCCTTCTTAATGTTTCTCTTGATCCGGGTAATCCCCGTATCATATTGCTGGCTAGTTATGATCTGATCCTCAAGAGTAGGTTTCGCCACCAAGGTAGAAAGGAATCCGTGAGGAGCAATGTGAAGGTTAAGCTTACAGAATTCCTCATGGAGAAGTGGTTGGCCTTGCTGCAACATGAGATTGTTGCAATAGGATTTACGGCTTAGAGCATCAGCCATGACATTGGCTTTGCCTGGGGTGTAGGTAATTCCTAGATCATAATCTGTGATCAACTCCAGCCAACATCTTTGCCTAAGGTTCAGATCCGGTTGGGTGAAGATATACTTGAGACTCTGGTGATCGGTGTAGATCTCGCAACGTTTACCAAGTAGGTAATGTCGCCAGGTCTTGAGTGCATAGACTACGGCTGCAAGCTCTAGATCATGTGTAGGATAATTCTCCTCATGTGGATGCAACTGTCGAGATGCATAGGCAATCACATGACGATCCTGCATAAGAATGCAACCTAGTCCCTGTCGTGAGGCGTCGCAGTAGATAATAAAGTCCTTAGTGAAATCCGGTGGCACAAGTATGGGAGCAGAAGTCAGGCGTCTTTTCAGTTCCTGAAAACTGTACTCACACTGTGGGGACCACTCGAACTTTTTATCTTTCTTGAGAAGTTCCGTGAGGGGTTTGGCTACTTTGGAGAAATTTTCAACAAAGCGGCGACAATAGCTGGCTAGACCAAGGAAACTCCTGACTTGTTTAACGGTCTCAGGTGGAGTCCAATCGAGAACGGCTTGAACTCTCTCAGGATTGACAGCAATGCCCTTACCAGAGATTACGTGGCCTAAGTAGGTCACTTCTGGCAACCAAAATTCACACTTGGAGAACTTGGCATAAAGGCGGTGCTCTCTGAGTTTTTCTAAAACAAGTCTAAGATGTTCGGCATGCTCTTCCTCGTTCTTCGAGTAAATAAGAATATCATCGAGGTAAACCACGACGAACTTATCTAAGTACTCCATGAAGATCGAGTTCATCAAGCGGGAGAATGTGGCTGGGGCGTTGGTTAGGCCAAAGGACATGACGGTGTACTCGTACTGGCCATAACGAGTGACAAAAGCTGTCTTGGGAATGTCCCCATTTCTGATCTTGATTTGGTGGTAGCCTAACCTTAAATCCATCTTGGAGAAGACTGAGGATCCAGCGAGCTGATCATACAGGTCGTTGATCCTGGGGAGCGGATATTGGTTCTTTATCGTGACCAAATTAACGGGACGATAATCTACAACCATCCGGTCCGTACCATCCTTCTTCTTGACGAAGAGGACGGGGCAAGCCCAAGGAGAAGAACTAGGACGGATGAAACCCTTTTGCAAGGACTCATCAAGTTGTTTCTTAAGCTCGGCTAGTTCTAAGGGTGCCATCTTGTAAGGTCTCCTAGAGATTGGAGCTGTTCCTGGGATAAGATCTATGACGAACTCTACATCTCTGTCAGGTGGAACACCTGGCAGTTCCTCTGGAAAGACATCCGGAAAGTCACGGACTACCGGGATATCTTCAAGGTCTGGAAGAGGGCTGGCATTAAGAGAATAGAGCTGACGCTTTGCAACTCTAGTGGAGACAGTGACTATCTTGCCAGATGGGTGTGTAAGCTGAACAGATCTGGTGTAACAATCAATCTTGGCATGATGAGCTGTCATCCAGTCCATACCCAAGATGATGTTAATATCTGAGGACTTGAGGGCTACAAGTGAGGCAAGGAATACAAGTTTGTCAAGAAGGATTTCATTGCCATGGCTGATTCTGGTGGTCTGCCATCTAGACCCTGGGGTTTGGATTTCAAGCGGAGTTGGCATATCACAAAATGACATGTCGTGCAAACGAGCATAGCCTTCAGAAATGAAGGAGTGAGATGCTCCAGTATCGAATAGAACTGATGCTGGGTGACAATTGACAAGGAGTGTACCAAGAACGACATCCGGATCATCATGAGCATCTTTAGCTGAGACGTGATGCACACGTCCACGTTCAGTGGGGCTGACTTGACACTGATCATCTTGCGTGATGGCTTAATACAGCCAACTGTCTTCTCGGGCTGGGGTGGAGCATAACTAGTCTGAGAGCAGTCACGTGCATAGTGTCCTGGCTTCCCGCATGTGAAGCAAGTCCCTGAGGTTGGACGTGGACCCGCACTAACAAGCGGTCTACTAGTAGGCCTGGGTGAAACATACGACTGAGCTGGGGAAGGCACCACATAGGATGGCCTCGGTGTATATCCAGAAGGAAGAGCGGAGTTTGGAACCCAAATCCGGCGCTTCTGGGAACTAGAGCCAGAGGAAGATCCCAAATCACGGGTGTGCTTACGAGACTCCTCGTAAGTGAGCTGAGCTGTCTCTGCATTAATGTCTTTGTTCACAAGAGCTTGGAATGTATCACAATGATGCAGGTGGAGATCACGACGCAACTTGGGATTGAGACCCTTTCGGAACCTAGCCTGCTTCTTGGCGTCCGTGGACACTTCTTCTGTGGCATAACGGGCGAGGTTCTCGAACTCTCTGCTGTAAGCATCAACAGCCATCTTATTCTGGGTGAGACTACAGAACTCTTCTCTCTTGCGATCGATGAGGGCCTGGGGAATGTGATGCTCGCGAAAAGCCTCAACGAAATCCCTCCAGGTGGGAGTCTGGTCAGCTGGAAGCATAGCCTCATAGTTCTGCCACCAAAGACTAGCAGGACCTTCCAGGTGATATGTGGCATAAGTGACCTTGTCATCTTCAGCTACGCTCGCGGAACACAGCTTATGAGTGATGCTACGGAGCCAGTCATCTGCATCGAGTGGCTCGATGGAATGATGAAAGGTAGGTGGGTGCAAGCGAATGAAGTCATGAATGGTCGCAGACTTATTGGACTGATGTGCGGTGTTCTCCTCGATACGTGCCAACAAACGGTTAGACTCACGCTTGTTCCTCTCCATTTCTAACATGAACTCTGTCAACGAAGGCTGATCGGGAGGATCCTCGTCCCTACCATCTCCGTGGTTCTGGCTACGAACAATAGAACTAGATGACATCCTGTGAAACGAAACCAAGGACGGAATCAGCATCAATCTATAGGCTATAGAATGTAGGACAAGGAATTAGTATCTCTCGAACTCCTAGGAAAATTCCGGCAGCATAACAGCAGTAAAATGCTCAGAATGAGACATCCTGCTAAAAATGGGGTGGTAACATACTCATCATCATTACTCAAGGTTCTGAGATCATACTAAACAGACTACACCGGAAGTACTCGAAAACTGGGGTATGACTCTAATCAACCAATCCTATGGGACTACAGAGTGGTAACACGTGATCCTGATAGACGGAAGAGAAAGCCTAGTTCCTTAACACCGTTGGAAAGATAGGATGACTCAGATCAGAAGGCCATGAGGTATAAGAAGTAAAAAGAGCCTTACGTTCCAACCCACAATCAATTCCCTTACATAACTAAAGCATTTCTAGACTCAACTTCGACCAGTTTGGCTTGGTAATCCTACAGGCAGTCAGGCTCTGATACCAGCGCTGTCAGGACCCCGACTCAATGCCACATCGATCTAGCATGTAACACCTCATATCACTTTGCGGCCTCACGCATGGTATCCCCACGAGTGTCGCCTTACCTTTGCCCGGGACCGTTTGCGCCTTTTGGCACACTTATATGATGGTGTCGCTAGCATCCATATGATAAAGAGCCCGGGCTGACATGGCTAGTCGTAAACCCAAAGTGGCACTAACTTACAGGGATAGGCATCCATGACCCAGCATCGAACGTGTCGGTCATCAGCGAGTGAATCCAGGCTGTAGCACTGGGCTAGCAGGACTCCGGTGAACTGGGCTGTAGCGGGCTAACAGGACTCCGGTATTCATCACGTGACATTTCCCCGAAGGGACAGACACAGGAACGAAGAAGGACACATGCCGGCCAGCCTAAGTGTTCCGGAGCAGTAGCAAGCTACCAGGGCTCAGTGGAAGCACTAGGAGACATTTCCCGGTAAGAGAGGCTACTAAGAATAAACAACTAGATAGTCAGATCCCACACATAGCAATACACATTACACGTACGCATAACATGCAAGTATGTGCTGTACAACATGGCATCACAGCATAACTCAACAATCATATAGATAAAGGCTCAGAAGAGCCATCATAGCATTTATTGCAAACAGGGGTCACAAAACCCATCATACAGAGCATACAAGCAACAAGCGGAAGCATTACATGTCTGGGTACAGACACCTACAAATGAAAAAGGCTGAAGAGCCTGACTATCTACAACGTCCGATCAAGATCGTAGCTGAGGTACAAGCTACTCGTCGAAGTCCACGAGAACACTAATAAGACCGAAGTCTCCGCTGCAAAAACATAAATAAAGCAACATGAGTACAAAGGTACTCAGCAAGACTTACATCAGATCCTATCATACATGCATTTGTATCAAGAGGGTAATGTGGGGTTTAGTTGCAGCAAGCCAACTTTGACTCTGTGGCTATCCTGTTCTACGACTACCAGAAAATCTTGAGGTGAGACAACGTACACGAGTCCACTAATCACCACACAATACACTACTATGGATTCATCCCCGTCTCCCTACGAGAAGGCCATCCATAGCACTCACACTTGTCTTGAGCATTTTAGAGTATCCACTTCAAGTTGTCTATGTACCATGTAAGCATCCAAGAAGTCCATATCCGCGGACCCGGCTATTCGAATAGATCATGTTAACCCTGCAGGGGTGTACTTCTTCACACACGCTCTCGCCACTTACCGCCATGTACACGCCATGTATCTCGGCAACCTTCAAACGGAAGCCTGGCGAGGGTGTCGGCCACGACCTGACTAACCACACAAGACTCAAGCCCAGGTTTATCGCCTATTCGGGTTCCATCCGCAAGGAGATCCGGCCGAGGTGTCGCTCACGGCCCCAAATGATGTGTGTAGGGTTCCCGAGCCCACCATCCGGGTGCCACTCGGTACACCAGGCCACATGTGCCTAGTCTGTCCCAAGCCCACCCTGTCGGGTGCCACTTGGTAGAAAAATAGCACTACCTACAAACACCAGAAACTAGTTGCGACTCCTGGATAGAGATCAAGTTGGCTAATAAGTCGAGAGGGGCACTTAAGCATTCCAATGTGTGGTAGTATCGAGTCATTGGACAACATACATAGAACTCAGTGCTTAAGGACGGTTCCAGTGAGACAACCCACCATGTACTCCTACATGGCCTCTCACCGCTACCTTTACCAAATCTTGTTCACACACCTAACTCTCAGCACCAGAACATATCATAACACTCCAATTCATTCCCAATGAATCAGACCTGACACAACTCTAAGCAATAGCAGGCATAGCTTGGTAGGAACACAACATGGCTCAATCAACTCCTACACATGCTAGTGGGTTTCAACTATTTACTGTGGCAATGACAGGTCATGCAGAGGAATGGGTTCAACTACCGCAGCACAAAGTAGCAGATGAATCGTTGTTGTCCTAATGCAATAACTGAGAGCAGGAGCGAGAGAGTAGGATTGTATCGGAATGAACAAGGGGGTTTGCTTGCCTGGTAGATCAACAAGGAAGGCACTGCTTCATAGACAGGCACTCTGGAACGGCTCCGGAGCAGGACCTATCGAGAAGGAACGGTGCCGGCAATCAATACGCAAACATATGCAACAATATGATGCATGAACATGGCATGAAGATGTGATGTTGTTTGAGCTAATGCAACTAGTAATCATTTGGTTTGAAGTCCATTTGAACCATAAGCTCAAATGCATCTCCAAAGTAGGCTCTTATATATGCCATAATGTGTTTTCACCTATACAGCAAGTATAAGTTGGTTTGTCATGCATGAAACTAGTACAGATGGAAAGGTTGCATTTTTCTGATAATTTTTCATATATAAATTATTTTAATCTGAGCTACGGTTGAATTGATATGAATTTTTGAAGTTTAAATCAATTTCTGGAATTTCCTGAGTTAATTTAAATCCAGAAATTATATATTGCGCCAGCATGACGTCAGCAGTTAACTGCGGCTGACTGGGGTCAAACCTGACGTGTGGGGTCCACACGTCAGTGACAGGGGGTTAAACAGGGTTAGATTAACTTAATTAAAAGGTTAGTGGTGCTGGGGCCCACTGTCAGTGTCAGGGGGGGTTAGTTAACGGTTATTAGCACTAAGCTAATCACCTGGCCGACGGGGCCCACGCGTCAGTGACCCTGGGGGGGTCAAACCCTAGGTCAAACAAGTCAAACCCGCCGGCGGTTAGTCGCCGGCGAGGTCCGCGGCGTACATGTGCCCCAGGTTTCCTCTGTGGTGCTCCAAATGGTGCGCGGCTAGGTGCGTTGGAGAGCTAGCACGATGGCGCGTCGGGCGGTGGCCGTGGCTGGGCCTGGGGTGGCCGGAGTCGACGGCGGCGAGCTCGGCTGCGGCTGCCGGAGTTCGGTCGTGCACGAGAGCCCGTTTGGAGCTCGAGGACGAGAGAAACAACGCGCTAGGGATGCTCTACGGGGCCTTACGAACGTGTTGGACCCGCCGGGGTGACCAAATGGTCACCGGAGCTACGTCGACGGCGAGCTCGGCGGCGGCGGAGGTTCGGCCATGGTGGGGAAAGGGCTACGGCGAGCGGGTGACTAAGCGGAGATGGGGAAACAGTGGCGGAGCTCAGCGCGGTTGCAGCGGGCGTCGAAGCGGGCTCGGGGATGCCCGGTAGCTCCCGAATCGACGGCGAAGATCCACGGCGGCCGGAGGCGAAGATGGCGACGGCCACGGCTCCACGGGGTGCTCCGTCTTGCATGGCTCGACGAGGAGGTAGAGGGGGTCGCGGCGGA
>NC_041392.1:142853406-142910717 GCF_002162155.2 Triticum dicoccoides
GTTCGGGCGTTCCAGGGCGACGCGGAGGGCGCCAGGCAAGCAGGGAGGCTGGTGGCGTGGCGCGGTGGCGCGCGCGCGCGCCGGGCACGCTCCCCTCCCTCTGTCGAGGACGAAGACGACAGAGGAGGAGGCGGCTGGGCCGCCTGCTGGCTGGGGCGGCCTGCTGCTGCTGGGCTGCACAGGGAGGAGGCCCAGGTAAGTCTCCCTCTTTTATTTTTGTTTTCTAATTTTTCTGACATTTGTTTTGATTTAATTAAAATATTAAATCATTTTATTACCTTATACCAATTTTTGCAGGAGCTAACTATATTAATCCAAAGCTCCTCAGCAGGTGGCATAATTTTTGGACCATATTATATATATATAACAATATATATCCAAGGCAAATAATTATCGGATTAATCCAAATGGCCAAAATTAAATACCTATGAGCTCTTAAAAATATTGGTTTGATTTTTATCTCTGTCCAATATTTTCAGAGAGCAACATGAGCATTTTCTTGGACCCTTTTGGAGAAATTTTTATTTGGGTCATTTTCAAAAATGATTCTGAGGGTTCCACCAATCCTCATTTCAAATTTAAATGAATTTTAAACATGATGCACAACAACTAGCTAGTCTAGGTCATACCAGACTAGGGATGTGACACTCCTAGGCTTCCTGGTCTCCGAACGCGGGATCGAATGCGACCCGGTGAAGATCAAGGCCATCGAGAGAATGGCGATCCCCACCAAGCTTCGAGACATCCAAAAGTTCACTGGATGCTTGGCCTCCCTGAACCGCTTTATCAGCCGGCTCGGAGATAAAGCTCTCCCCTCTACCGCCTCATGAAGAAGAGCACTCACTTCGAGTGGAACGACCAGGCCGACCAAGCTTTTCACGAGCTGAAGAAGATGCTGGCCACGCCGCCCGTCCTAGCGGCGCCGACTGAGAAAGAGCCCATGCTCCTTTACATTGCCGCAACCAGCCGGGTGGTCAGCACCGTCATTGTAGTCCAACGCCCAGAAGATGGCCGAGCCAAGCCGGTCCAGAGGCCGGTGTATTATTTGAGCGAGGTGTTGTCCTCTTCAAAGCAGAACTACCCGCATTACCAGAAGATGTGTTACGGCGTGTACTTCACCGCCAAGAAGCTGAAGCCCTACTTTCAAGAGCATCCCGTCACGGTCGTATGCACTGCCCCGCTGGCCGAGATCATAGGCAGCCGGGACGCATCCGGCCGGGTGGCGAAATGGGCCATCGAGCTGGCCCCTTACACAATCTTCTACCAGCCCCGCACCGCCATCAAGTCCCAAGCACTGGCCGACTTCCTCGTCGACTGGGCCGAGACCCAGTACCTGCCGCCGGCTCCCGACTCCACCCATTGGCGCATGCACTTTGACGGGTCCAAGATGCGCACCGGCTTGGGAGCCGGCATCGTCCTTACCTCTCCCAAAGGCGACAAGCTCAGATACACGCTGCAAATTCACTTTGCCGCCTCCAACAATGTGGCCGAGTACGAGGCGCTCATACACGGGCTCCAGCTTGCCAAAGAACTCGGCATTCGCCGGATCCTATGTTATGGCGACTCGGACTTGGTGGTCCAGCAATTATCTTGCGACTGCGATGCCAAGGACGCAAATATGGCAAGCTACCGCTTCCTCGTTCAGCAGATCAGCGGGTATTTTGAAGGATGCGAATTCCTCCACGTACCGCGAGCCGAAAACGAGCCAGCTGATGCTCTGGCTCGAATAGGCTCCACTCGGCAAGCAATACCAACCGGCGTCGCTCTACAATGCCTCCTCAAGCCGTCCATCAAGCCATCTCCAGAGTCCGATTCCATCTTCGTACCGCCTGACCCCAACGCGGCTGGGTCCGGCTCGAAGAACTAAGCAGGCGACCCTGGGACTTCAGTAGTCGGCCCGGGGACTTCGGCAACCGGCTCGGGGACTGCCACACCCGGCTCGGGGATTGCAGTAGCCGACCCGGGGACTGCACCAGCACAACAGCCGGCGGCCGACTCCAGCATTTCACCACCCAGCCCGCCCACCCTGGTGGCAGTAGCCACATTGGCAGTAGGAGAAGTCGCGGCTCCGTCATGGGCTCAGTCCATCCTCAACTTCCTAGTAAACCAAGATCTACCGGCTGATGAAGCAGAGGCAAGACAAGTCCAACGTCGAGCCGGAGCATACACAATCATCAACAGAGAACTCATCAAGCGCAGTGTCACTGGAGTCCTCCAACGGTGCGTCGAGCAAGAGAAGGGCATTGCAATCCTCAGAGACATTCACCAAGGAGAATGTGGCCACCATGCAGCTTCAAGATCACTCGTCGCCAAAGCTTTCCGCCATGGTTTCTTCTGGCCGACTGCTTTGGATGACGCCAAAGAATTAGTTAAATATTGCAAAGGGTGCCAACTCTTCAGCTCCAAGCAACACATGCCGGCTTCGGCACTCAAGACCATTCCCCTCACCTGGCCCTTCGCCGTTTGGGGACTGGACATGGTGGGCCCATTCAAGACGGCGCGCGGCGGCATGACGCATTTGCTCGTCGCCGTAGACAAATTCACCAAGTGGATTGAGGCAAAGCCGATCAAAAAGCTGAATGGGCCGACTGCTGTGACATTCATCGCAGACATAACAACTCGGTACGGCGTGCCACACAGCATCATCACCGACAATGGCACGAATCTTGCCAAAGGAGCCTTGGCACGTTTCTGCGCAGCCCAAGGTATCCGGCTGGACTTAGCGTCCGTCGCCCACCCGCAGTCAAACGGCCAGGTCGAGCGAGCCAACGGCCTCATCCTCTCCGGCATCAAGCCCCGACTGGTCGTACCTCTGGAGCATTCAGCCGGCTGTTGGCTCGATGAGCTGCCGACTGTCCTCTGGAGTCTGCGCACTACCCCAAACAAGTCAACCGACTTCACTCCTTTCTTCCTCGTGTACGGTGCCGAGGCAATCATCCCAACTGACATTGAGTTCGACTCGCCCCAGGTAACCATGTACACGGAGGCGGAGGCCAAGGAAGCACGAGAAGATGGCGTCGACCTGCTGGAAGAAGGCCGGCTGTTAGCCCTCAATCGGTCTGCCATCTACCAGCAGGGTTTGCGCCGCTACCACAGTCGGAAGGTCAGGCCAAGATCTTTCCAAGAGGGCGATCTTGTGCTCCGGCTGATCCAGCGAACAGCTGGCCAGCACAAGCTCTCGGCCCCTTGGGAGGGCCCCTTCGTCATCAGCAGAGCTCTAGGCAACGACTCCTACTACCTAATCGACACGCAGAAGCCCAACGCACGCAAGAGAGACGACTCCGGCAAGGAGTCGGAACGACCATGGAACGCCAACCTCCTTCGAAGATTTTACAGTTGAAATGCAGTACGTATCACGCTAACTTTTGTACTAAATACGAGACGATAGGCCCCCCGAGGAGGGCTCGGGGACTACCATCTTTTGTCTATGAATGAAAAGTATCATGCTTATGACCTTGTCATTTCATTTACTTGTTCCGTCCGGCACCGGGTTCGACTAGTCGGCCCGGGGACTGGCCGACTGCAGTTATATTAGAAGTCCTACCCGCGGTCAGACAAGTAGTGTGCCGACACCCAGGCTTAGCTCTTGCCAAAGTCGCAGTTCAAAGAACCGGCTGTCCGGCTGGCAAGAGTCAAAAGCAGGAAAGGATGCCCACACGAAAAATGGCCAGGGACCAACGGACTAATATAAGGAAAGCCGGTTTGCCGCCTACCACCGACCGACTACCAAAGCAGCCGGCCGGCCGGTTTCCATTCACTTCACTTCAATCCAAGAAAGCTCGAGTACTTGCCTCCCCAAAGAGGGAAGGCGGCAAAGGAAAAAGCCTAAGGATAAAAAGCATACGCGAATGGAAACCAAACATGCACATAATAATATTTACATAAAAGACCTCCAAGAGGCCAGCATTCAACATAGTTTGGATACACCTCCAGTGGGTGGAACTGCGAAAGCTTAATAAAGATTGTTCAAAAGGCAACAAACAGGAAAAATAAGGATGGCAGGTCAAGCTGGCGGGGCGACCGACGAGCCGGGCTAGTCGGCGGAGACAGTTGTGCCGGCTGAAGGAGTGGCCGGCTGGCGAACCTCGGCCTGATCACCGCCTCCCGCAGAGGGCGCGCTTCCACGCGCCTCGTTGCTGGAGGCACGGTCAGCCTGGGGCCGGCCGGTTATTCCACTAGCCGGCTCGACGTCTTCACCGTCCTCTTCTTCGCCATCCTCGCCCTCGTCACTGGAGGCGATCTCCTCTGCCGAGTCCTCGCCCACCGCCGGGTTCAGCCCGAACCACTCCTCCGGCTGGGCAACGCCGTCATCATTGATTTCAGGTGCAAAAACGCTGATGTCGGTGCACTCGGCGATCGTTGAAGCACACTGGGAGATAGCCGGCCGCA
The DNA here is from genome assembly GCF_002162155.2 of Triticum dicoccoides. Taxonomy (NCBI): domain Eukaryota; kingdom Viridiplantae; phylum Streptophyta; class Magnoliopsida; order Poales; family Poaceae; genus Triticum; species Triticum dicoccoides. Next base: position 142,857,796 of record NC_041392.1, read on the forward strand.
CCTCCTCCAGCTTCGCGTCGGCCTCCGGCCGCCAAGTGCGCAGCTGGTCCAGGTTCAGCCCTGGGTACCAAGCTCGAACGAACTCCAACGCCCGCCCGGCTCCAAGACGGGCCGCCGATGCCTTCCAAGCTTCAAAGCGACCGACTGCGACCTCCAGCCAGTCGGCTGTCCGGCTTGCTGTGCGGGGGATCGTCTCGCCGGGCCAGAGGGCGGCCAACACCTGCGCCCCGGCACGTTGGAGCCGGCAAAGCATCCGGTGAGCCGGCTGCAGCCGCGCTTGGACAGCCAAGAGCTGCTCCTCAAGCGTCCGATTCACGTCCGGCGCGATGTTGACCCCCGCCTGACGGCGCGCGTCATGATGGGCCTCGATGGTTTGGGCGGCAAGGGCGGAGTAGCCGGGAAAGTAGTCTGCATAAGAAAATTGGCAGCAGCACAAGTCAAGCCAAAAACCAGGTGGCAAGGGGCAGGAGAGGAGCGAGGAAGGCGTCTTACCGTCGATCAAGTCCTCGATGCGGCCGAAGCCTTCATCCAGCGCTCGCCGGGTCTCAGCCCAGCTCGCCGCCTCGGTCTCAAACTCTGCCTTCAGGGCGGCCTCGCTATCCTGCGCTTTCTGCAGGGCCGCCTTGTGGCTCTCCTCTTGGTCAGCCAGCTTCTTGGCCAGGCGGTCACGCTCCTGGACCAAGGCAGCGTACTCAGCATCCTTGGTACGAAGGGCGGCCTGCGCTTCGCCGAGCTCCCTCCTCAAGTCAGCGTTGGCCCCTGAAAGCATGAAAGACAAAGAAAAAAAACCCAATAAGGAAAAAGTCATCAAAGAAGATCCGACCCGACTGCTCAGCAGTCGGCCCGAATCTCGGGGACTACACCCAGTGGGTGCGCTGACGCGCCCCCACAGGAGACAGACAAGATCAAGCACTTACTTCGGCTGTTGGCTAGGTCGTCGGTCTTCCGACCAAACTCCCAAGCCTGGGAGTTGAAGGCGGCAGCACGGGAGTTATGATATTCTTGGAAGTTCAGACAGGAGGCAAAAATAAGGTAGTCGTCAAGAAAGATCCGACCCGACTGCTCAGCAGTCCGCCCGAATCTCGGGGACTACACCCAGTGGGTGCGCTGACGCGCCCCCACGGAAGAAATCAAGAGACCAAAGCGGCCAAGAATGAAAGACTCACCCGGATGGCGGCCCGCGTCGACAGGAACTTTTGGGTGTACTGCTGCAGCAGGGCGGCCTGAGCTTGAAGCCGGCTCCGGACCTCTTGAGCCGCCACATTCAGCTCGCCAGTTCCCCCGCTGGGAGTCCAGTCGGACGTGGCGGTGCTGGCCGCCTCCAGAGCCTCCGCCGACTGGCGGGCGCCCGCAACTCGGCGCGACTCCGGCGGAGCGGCGTCTCCCCCTGCGCGCCGACGCGTCACCGGCTACACCTCGAAGCCGGCTCCGTCCTCCGGCTCACCCCCGGCCGGCTCCTCTAGCGCCGCTGACGATTGGCCGCCTTGGCCCGCTCTGGTTGGCGCTGCCGGCGGCGCTCCCCCGCGAAGGCCATGAGGTCCTCCCTCCTCTCCATCAGTGGCGGGTCTTGGACGATTTCCTCCGCCAGGGGCAATGGGGTGTCAGGGGCCACGGCTCGGAGGGGAAAGGCGAGCAGTGGAGGCTGGTTACGTGAGCCCTGCGCCTCCGTTTCCGCGGTCGCCGCCTCCGCCTGGGCCTTGGCTGCCGCGTCGGCCTGCTCCCTCGCCGCCTGGGCGGCCGCTTTTTCCGCCGCCTCACGCTCCTCCCGCGCCTCACGGGCGTTCCGCTCTGTGGCCTCCCTGAGGTCGGCGCGGGGGTCCACGCGGCAGGAGCCCGAAGACCCTCCAGTTGGCCCAACTATGGAGCCGCCCGGACCCCGCTCAAGGGAAAGCAGCGCCCTGTCCAGCGAGCGGGAAAAGGTTAGGAAGAATGTTCGAACAAGAGAGAACGATGAAAAGCATGCGACCAGGCAATCGACGACTTACGCTGAGACTGCCTGAGGCTGCTTCACCGCCTTGCGGAAGCGGGCCGCTTTCGCGGCCGCCTCATCTCGTTTGGTCGCCGCGGTGGAGGCTTTGGACTTCTTCGGCCGATTGCCGAAGAGGGTTGACGCGGCCCGGCGCTTCTGTGCGCCGCCGCTGGCAGCCGGCGCGGTTGACAAGCCCGCACCCTGATGGTCGGCCGCCGGCTGGCGACGCGGGGTGACTTCGGCTTCGGCATCATCCGGCCAGTCCTCGAACCTGGCGGTAAGCCCTGTGCCTCCGAGCTCGGCGTCGTCCCCCACGACGGCGTTTTCCATGGCGGCCGCCCCCAAATCCGGGTCGTCGACGTCGTCCACCGTGCGGTCGGGGACGTACTGGCGTTCTATCCCTGCTGCCCCAGTCGTCGGCGGAAGAAGGGGGTTCTGCTAAGAAGAACCGACCGATCAGAAGCCGGCCATCATAAAGCCGGCTACCAACAAAAAGAAGAAAGAGAGGAAAGCTCACCACGGGCGGAGGTTGGCGCGAGAATACGGCAGCTTGCCGTATCGCCAGTCCTCGGCGAGCTTGCAATTGGATATATGATTTACCATGTACGACACCTCCGTATGAGGCATCTCCCTGGTGCTCAGCCGGCTTGGGTCGAAGCGGCCGCTCATCTGACACATCATGTGGGGCCGGCTTTGGAGAGGAAGTATCCGGCGCTCCACGAAGGCGACCACCAAGTCGGCCCCGCTCAGGCCTTCCGACTGGATCATCACCCGAAGCCGGGAGACGGCACCGTTCCCGGCCTGAGACAGTGACCTGGACCGGAAACTCCATGAGGGCCGCCTCCCAGCCGGCGGGCCGGCTACGTAAGCCGACAGGTTGACGTGGTCTCCTTGCTGGGCGACGTTCTTCATGTAGAAGTACGATTTCTGCCAGATCTTCACCGACTGGATCAGGGGGATGGACGGGAACGGGTTGTTCTCGCCCGACCTCCTCATGGTGATGAAGGCCCCACAGGGGGCGGGCACGCCTGCGATGACGGTGCCGAGTTTGCTTTAGAAGAATTCCCCCCAAAGCTCCAGCGTGGGGAGCAGCCCCAAGAAACCTTCGCAGAGAGAGACGAAGGCCGACAGCAGCATCACCGCGTTGGGCGTGAGGTGATGCGGCTGAAGATTGTAGAACTCGAGGAAGGAGCGCCGGAATCCGCTCCCCGGAAGGCCGAAGCCGCGCAGGAAGTGCAAGCGAAAGACGACCTGCTCGCCCTCCTCCGGTGCCGGTGAGATCTCCGTCTCTGGCATCAGGCGGACCCGCACGAGGTTGGCGTCGGGCAGGCGCTGAGTCTGGCGGAGGAACTCGACATGGTCCTCATGGACGTTGGAGCCGTCCCACGAGCTCGACAGCGCCATGGGAGCAAGACGATGTGGCGGCGCGGTGGCGCTGAGACGGGAGGCTGCGCCGGCAACGGGAGGAAGAAAGGAGGACGAGAAGGGGCGGAGCAAGAGAGAGCGTGCGAACCTCTGTCTCTCCCCCTCCTCCCCCTACTTATAGGCTCGCGTGGCGGAGCGGAGGAGGCGCGGCGTGGGGAAACATGGGGATCGATCGTGCCCACTCCCCCACGTCCCGCGTTTATTGCGCCCTGACGGCGAAATAAAATCGCCACGGGAAGGCGAGTGGTCCACCTGGGCCGCAGAAGATCAGCGTTCGGGCCGAGGCCTAGGAGTGGCGGGCCCGGGCCTGCGGCGGTGTCCCGTCGCGCACGTGCGCTGGCAGGGTCTCGCTGCCACGTGGCCCGCGGGAGGGCCCGCGGTCAGCACGCGGGTCGAGCACTTTCCCGCCTGCAAGACGTAGGGCTCCCCGAACTTGGCATGCACCAGCAAAGCCGGCTCTTCAGGGTAGGAAGCTGACCAAGCTTCTCGTCCCTTTGTCCGCCTCGAAGCTCGATCAGCTTCAGGGACTACTGTCGGAGTAAATAGCCATGGGTAGCCTAGCCGGCTTCCCCTGGCCCTTCTGAAAAAATGACGAGCCCGTCCGGCTCTCAAGAATCCAAGACATAGGGCCGCCTTCCCTTGGCCGGCTGTCTCCCAGGCCGGCTATTGGAAGGCGGCCCGACTTTAGCCCTCATGAAGAAAGCCATGGGAGGGCCGACTTCGAGAAGCCGGCCGCGAGGAGGCCGACTCCAAGAAGCCGGCTCCCATAAAGCGGTCAAGACCGTACCCTCAAAGTTTGCATCCACCTAGCGGCAATGAGACGGGGCGTGGCTACAGTGAAGCCTGCCACCCCCGAATCCTGGAGCGCGCCTGGCACAGTGCGCCGTACGGGTGGCCATGACCCGTCCGGCGCGGCACTGTTGCCACACTGACCCTGATGTCATCCACGACGGGTTACCAGTATGGCCCACGGGCGGTGGGCCCCTCCAGGCAGAGAGACACCTGAAGGCGGCCTGGCCTCCCCCAGTCGGCCCGAGACCGAGCCGGCTCTCTCCAGCCGGCTTGCCACCCCCTCGAAGGAGACGCCCCATTAAGGAGACAAGACGCGGTGAGGCTACAGTGGCCACCCGCCGGACGGCAGCACTGTAGCCACGCCTACCTCGACGAAGCCCACGTCACCAAGATAGAGCAATAGTAACCAGCCGCCGACAAGGCCCTGGACAGTGGGGCTTGCCTGACGACCAAGGGGCCGGCAGCCGGCGGGACCCACCAGTCCGCGGGCCCTAGCAGCCGGCGCAGAAGCCGGCGAGCGCAGTCACAAACGGCTGGGCCCCGCGCCCAGTCGGATTACCATTGTACCCCCGGGGAGTAGGCCTATATAAATCCCCCGGGGCGCCCATGCAAAGGGTTGGACCCCCAGCTAGTTTTAGACACCACACAAGGAGAAGAAGCAGGCTAGCCGTGCCCTTCTTCCTCCTCCCACCGAACAGCTCAAGGAGCATTGTGTAGCTACTTGTCCATCTAGTGATCATGCGGAGACCCTGCAGAGGAGCAGTAGGGGTGTTATCTCCACGGAGAGCCCCAAAGTTGGGTAAGATTCGCCGGCGTGCATGTCTTCGCCTCATCCCGTTTCCAAGCACCGGCGACATCTTACTAGCTCCCACAATGATAAGCCACCCGTTGGCATATGTCGCACCTACCACCCGACAAGGCTGGTGCGCCCCCCCTTGGGCCTCCCCTGCACCTAGGGTTGGGAAACCCTAGGGGTGGGGCGCCCCCCACTTGGCTTGGGGGGGAAGCCACCCCTTGGCCGCCGCCCCCTTGGAGATTCATCTCCTAGGGCCGGCGCCCCCAAGGCCCCTATATAAAGAGGGGGGAGGGAGGGCAGCCACACACCTTGCTTTTGGCGCCTCCCTCTCCCTCTGTAACACCTCTCCTCCCCGCTTGCGCTTGGCGAAGCCCTGCCGAGATCCTGCTGCATCCACCACCACGCCGTCGTGCTGCTGGATCTTCATCAACCTCTCCTTCCCCCTTGCTGGATCAAGTTGGAGGAGACGTCTTCCGAACCGTACGTGTGTTGAATGCGGAGGTGTCATCCATTCAGCACTAGGTCATCGGTGATTTGGATCACGTCGAGTACGACTCCATCAACCCCGTTCTCTTGAACGCTTCCGCGCGCGATCTACAAGGGTATTTAGATGCACTCCTCTCTCCCTCGTTGCTAGATGACTCCATAGATTGATCTTGGTGATGCGTAGAAAATTTTAAAATTCTGCTACGTTACCCAACAGTGGCATCATGAGCTAGGTCTATGCGTAGTTCCTATGCACGAGTAGAACACAAAGCAGTTGTGGGCGCCGACATTGTCAATTTGCTTGCCGTTACTAGTCTTATCTTGATTCGGCGGCATCGTGGGATGAAGCGGCCCGGACCGACCTTACATGTACGCTTACGTGAGACTGGTTCCACCGATTGACATGCACTAGTTGCATAAGGTGGCTGGCGGGTGTCTGTCTCTCCCACTTTAGTCGGATCGGATTCGATGAAAAGGGTCCTTATGAAGGGTAAATAGAAATTGGCATATCACGTTGTGGTTTTGGCGTAGGTAAGAAATGTTCTTGCTAGAAACCTATAGCAGCCACGTAAAAACTTGCAACAACAATTAGAGGACGTCTAACTTGTTTTTGCAGCATGTGCCCTGTGATGTGATATGACCAAAAGGATGTGATGAATGATATATGTGATGTATGAGATTGATCATGTTCTTTTAATAGGAATCACGACTTGCATGTCGATGAGTATGAAAACCGGCAGGAGCCATAGGAGTTGTCTTTATTTATTTATGACCTGCGTGTCAACATAAACGTCATGTAATTACTTTACTTTATTGCTAAAGCATTAGCCATAGTAGTAGAAGTAATAGATGACGAGACAACTTCAAGAAGACACGATGATGGAGATCATGATGATGGAGATCATGGTGTCATGCCGGTGACAACGATGATCATGGAGCCCCAAAGATGGAGATCAAAAGGAGCAAATGATATTGGCCATATCATGTCACTATTTGATTGCATGTGATGTTTATCATGTTTTACATCTTATTTGCTTAGAACGACGATAGCTTAAATAAGATGATCCCTCGTAATAATTTCAAGAAAGTGTTCCCCCTAACTGTGCACCGTTGCGATGGATCGTTGTTTCGAAGCACCACATGATGATCGGGTGTGATAGATTCTAACGTTCGAATACAACGGTTGTAAGCCAGATTTACACACGCAATACACTTAGGTTGACTTGACGAGCCTAGCATGTACAGACATGGCCTCGGAACACAGAAGACCGAAAGGTCGAGCATGAGTCGTATAGAAGATATGATCAACATGAAGATGTTCACCAATGTTGACTAGTCCGTCTCACGTGATGATCGCACACGGCCTAGCTAACTCGGATCATGTTACACTTAGATGACTGGAGGGATGTCTATTTGAGTGGGAGTTCATTGAATAATTTGATTAGATGAACTTAATTATCATGAACTTAGTCTAAAATCTTTACAATATGTCTTGTAGATCAAATGGCCCACGTTGTCCTCAACTTCAATGCATTCCTAGAGAAAACCAAGCTGAAAGATGATAGCAGCAACTATACGGACTGGGTCCGGAACCTGATGATCATCCTCATAGCTGCCAAGAAAGATTATGTCCTAGAAGCACCGCTAGGTAACGCACCTGTCCCAGAGAACCAAGACGTTATGAACGCTTGGCAGTCACGTGCTAATGATTACTCCCTCGTTCAGTGCGGCATGCTTTACAGCTTAGAACCGGGGCTCCAAAAGCGTTTTGAGAGACACGGAGCATATGAGATGTTCGAAGAGCTGAAAATGGTTTTCAAAGCTCATGCCCGGGTCGAGAGATATGAAGTCTCCGACAAGTTCTTCAGCTGTAAGATGGAGGAAAATAGTTGTGTCAGTGAGCACATACTCAAAATGTCTGGGTTGCATAACCGCTTGACTCGGCTGGGAGTTAATCTCCCGGATGATGCGGTCATTGACAGAATCCTTCAGTCGCTTCCACTGAGCTACAAGATCTTTGTGATGAACTTCAATATGCAGGGGATGGGAAAGACCATTCCTGAGGTATATTCAATGCTGAAATCAGCAGAGGTGGAAATCAAAAAGGAACATCAAGTGTTGATGGTGAATAAAATCACTAAGTTCAAGAAAGGCAAGGGCAAGAAGAACTTCAAGAAGGACGGCAAGGGAGTTGCCGCGCCCGGTAAGCAAGATGCCGGGAAGAAGCCAAAGAATGGACCCAAGCCTGAGACTGAGTGTTTTTTATTGCAAGGGAAGTGGTCACTGGAAGCGGAACTGCCTCAAATACTTAGCGGACAAGAAGGCCGGCAACACTAAAGGTATATGTGATATACATGTAATTGATGTGTACCTTCCAGTACTCGTAGTAGCTCCTGAGTATTTCATACCGGTGCGGTTTGCTCACATTTGTAACTCAAAGCAGGAGCTGCGGAATAAACGGAGACTGGCGAAGGACGAGGTGACGATGCGCGTCGGGAATGGTTCCAAGGTCGATGTGATCGCCGTCGGCACGCTACCTCTACATTTACCTACGGGATTAGTTTTAAACCTCAATAATTGTTATTTACTGCCAGCTTTGAGCATGAACATTGTATCAGGATCTCGTTTAATTCGAGATGGCTACTCATTTAAATCCGAGAATAATGGTTGTTCTATTTATATGAGAGATATGTTTTATGGTCATGCTCCGTTGGTGAATGGTTTATTCTTAATGAATCTCGAGCATAATGTTACACATATTCATAGTGTGAACCAAAAGATGTGAGGTTAATAATGATAGTCCCACATACTTGTGGCACTGCCGCCTTGGTCACATAGGTGTCAAACGCATGAAGAAGGTCCATGCAGATGGACTTTTGGAGTCTATTGATTACGAATCATTTGACACGTGCGAACCATGCCTCATGGGTAAAATGACCAAGACTCAATTCTCAGGAACGATGGAGCGAGCAACCAACTTGTTGGAAATTATACATACTGATGTGTGCGGTCCAATGAGTGTTGAGGCTCGCGGTGGCTATCGTTATGTTCTCACGCTCACTGATGACTTGAGTAGATATGGGTATGTCTACTTAATGAAACACAAGTCTGAGACCTTTGAAAAGTTCAAAGAATTTCAGAGCGAGGTTGAGAATCAATGTGATAGGAAAATCAAGTTCTTGCGATCAGATCATGGGGGAGAATACTTGAGTCACGAATTTGGCACACACTTAAGAAAATGTGGAATAGTTTCACAACTCAGGCCGCCTGGAACACCTCAGCGTAATGGTGTGTCTGAACATCGTAATCGCACTCTATTGGATATGGTGCGACCTATGATGTCTCTTACCGATCTACCGCTATCATTTTGGGGCTATGATTTAGAGACTGTCGCATTCACTTTAAATAGGGCTCCGACGAAATCCATTGAGACGACACCGTATGAATTATGGTTTGGGAAGAAACCTAAGCTGTCATTTCTGAAAGTTTGGGGATGCGATGCTTATGTCAAGAAACTTCAACCTGAAAAGCTCGAACCCAAATTGGAAAAATGCGTCTTCATAGGATACCCTAAAGAAACTATTGGGTATACCTTCTACCTCAGATCGGAAGGCAAGATCTTTGTTGCCAAGAATGGGTCCTTTCTAGAGAAAGAGCTTCTCTCGAAAGAAATAAGTGGGAGGAAAGTAGAACTTGATGAAGTATTACCTCTTGAACCGGTAAGTGGCGCAGCTCAAGAAAATGTTCCTGAGGTGCCTGCACCGACTAGAGAGGAAGTTGATGATGATGATCATGAAACTTCAGATCAAGTTGCTACTGAACTTTGTCGGTCCACAAGGACACATTCCGCACCAGAGTGGTACGGCAACCCTGTCTTGGAAATCATGTTGTTAGACAACGGTGAACCTTCGAACTATGAAGAAGCGATGGCGGGCTCGGATTCCGACAAATGGCTGGAAGCCATGAAATCCGAGATAGGATCCATGTATGAAAATGAAGTATGGACTTTGACTGACTTGCCCGATGATCGGCGAGCCATAGAAAATAAATGGATCTTTAAGAAGAAGATAGACACGGATGGTAACGTAACCATCTATAAAGCTCGGCTTGTCGCTAAGGGTTATCGACAAGTCCAAGGGGTTGACTACGATGAGACTTTCTCACCCGTAGCGAAGCTAAAGTCCTTCCGAATCATGTTAGCAATTGCCGCATTCTATGATTATGAGATATGGCAAATGGACGTCAAAACGGCATTCCTTAATGGTTTCCTTAAGGAAGAATTGTATATGATGCAGCCGGAAGGTTTTGTCGATCCTAAGAATGCTGACAAGGTGTGCAAGCTCCAATGCTTGATTTATGGGCTGGTGCAAGCATCTCGGACTTGGAACATTCGTTTTGATGAGATGATCAAAGCGTTTGGGTTTACGCAGACTTATGGAGAAGCCTGCATTTACAAGAAAGTGAGTGGGAGCTCTATAGCATTTCTCATATTCTATGTGGATGACATACTGTTGATGGGAAATGATATAGAATTCTTGGAAAGCATAAAGTCCTACTTGAACAAGTGTTTTTCAATGAAGGATCTTGGAGAAGCTGCTTATATATTAGGCATCAAGATCTATAGAGATAGATCGAGACGCCTCATTGGTCTTTCACAGAGTACGTACCTTGACAAGATATTGAAGAAGTTCAAAATGGATCATTCAAAGAAGGGGTTCTTGCCTGTATTGCAAGGTACGAGATTGAGCACGGCTCAATGCCCGACCACGGCAGAAGATAGAGAAAAGATGAGTGTCGTCCCCTATGCCTCGGCCATAGGGTCTATCATGTATGCTATGCTGTGTACCAGACATGATGTAAACCTTGCCGTAAGTTTGGTAGGAAGGTACCAAAGTAATCCCGGCATGGAACACTGGACAGTGGTCAAGAATATCCTGAAGTACCTGAAAAGGACTAAGGATATGTTTCTCGTTTATGGAGGTGACGAAGAGCTCGTCGTAAAGGGTTACTTCGATGCTAGCTTCAACACAGATCTGGATGACTCCAAGTCACAAACCGCATACGTGTATATTTTGAATGGTGGGGCAGTAAGCTAGTGCAGTTGCAAGCAAAGTGTTGTGGAGGGATCTACATGTGAAGCAGAGTACATGGCAGCCTCGGAGGCAACACAAGAAGCAGTCTGGGTGAAGGAGTTCATTACTGACCTAGGAGTCATACCCAATGCCTCGGGCCCGATGACTCTCTTCTGTGACAACACTGGAGCTATTGCCTTGCCAAGGAGCCCAGGTTTCACAGGAAGACCAGGCATATCAAGCGTCGCTTCAACTCCATTCGTGAAAGTGTTCAAAATGGAGACATAGAGATTTGTAAAGTACATACAGACCTGAATGTGGCAGATCCGTTGACTAAACCTCTCCCTAGAGCAAAACATGATCAACACCAGAACTGCATGGGTGTTCGATTCATCACAATGTAACTAGAATATTGACTCTAGTGCAAGTGGGAGACTGTTGGAAATATGCCCTAGAGGCAATAATAAAATGGTTATTATTATATTTCTTTGTTCATGCTATAATTGTGTTATCCGGAAATCGTAATACATGTGTGAATACATAGACCACAACACGTCCCTGGTGGGCCTCTAGTTGACTAGCTCGTTGATCAAAAGATAGTCATGGTTTCCTGACTATGGACATTGGATGTCATTGATAACGGGATCACATCATTAGGAGAATGATGTGATGGACAAGACCCAATCCTAAGCATAGCTCAAAGATCATGTAGTTCGTTTGTTGTAGCTTTTCCGAATGTCAAGTATCATTTCCTTAGACCATGAGATTGTGCAACTCCCAGATACCGTAGGAGTGCTTTGGGTGTGCCAAACGTCACAACATAACTGGGTGACTATAAAGGTACACTACAGGTATCTCCGGAAGTGTCTGTTGGGTTGGCATGAATCGAGACTAGGATTTGTCACTCCGTATGACGGAGAGGTATCTCTGGGCCCACTCGGTAATGCATCATCATAATGAGCTCAATGTGACCAAGTGGTTGATCACGGGATCATGCATTATGGCACAAGTAAAGTGACTTGCCGGTAACGAGATTGAACGAGGTATTGGGATACCGACGATCGAGTCTCGGGCAAGTAACGTACCGATTGACAAAGGGAATTGTATATGGATTGGTTGAATCCTCAACATTGTGGTTCATCCAATGAGATCATTGTGGAGCATGTGGGAGCCAACATGGGTATCCAGATCCCGCTGTTGGTTATTGACCGGAGAGGCGTCTCGGTCATGTCTACATGTCTCCCGAACCCGTAGGGTCTACACACTTAAGGTTCGGTGACACTAGGGTTGTAGAGATATTAGTATGCAGTAACCCAAAAGTTGTTCGGAGTCCCGGATGAGATCCCGGACGTCACGAGGAGTTCCGGAATGGTCCGGAGGTAAAGATTTATATATAGGAAGTCCAGTTTCGGCCATCGGGAAGGTTTCGGGGGTCGCCGGTATTGTACCAGGACCATCGGAAGGGTCCCGGGGGTCCACCAGGTGGGGCCACCTATCCCGGGGGGCCCCATGGGCTGAATTGGGAGGGGAACCAGCCCCTAGTGGGCTGGTGCGCCCCCCTTGGGCCTCCCCTGTGCCTAGGGTTGGGAAACCCTAGGGGTGGGGTGCCCCCCACTTGGCTTGGGGGGGAAGCCACCCCTTGGCCGCCGCCCCCTTGGAGATTCATCTCCTAGGGACGGCGCCCCCCAAGGCCCCTATATAAAGAGGGGGGAGGGAGGGCAGCCACACACCTTGCTTTTGTGCCTCCCTCTCCCGCCGTAACACCTCTCCTCCCCGCTTGCGCTTGGCGAAGCCCTGCCGGGATCCTGCTGCATCCACCACCACGCTGTCGTGCTGCTGGATCTTCATCAACCTCTCCTTCCCCCTTGCTGGATCAAGTTGGAGGAGACGTCTTCCCAACCGTACGTGTGTTGAACGCGGAGGTGTCGTCCGTTCGGCACTAGGTCATCAGTGATTTGGATCACGTCGAGTACGACTCCATCAACCTCGTTCTCTTGAACGCTTTCGCGCGCGATCTACAAGGGTATGTAGATGCACTCCTCTCTCCCTCGTTGCTACATGGCTCCATAGATTGATCTTGGTGATGCGTAGAAAATTTTAAAATTCTGCTACGTTACCCAACATGCGAGACCCAGTTGATGTCATGTCTACTAGACCCATATCATAGGCCTGACGGTATAGCTTCTGCCTGTTCGCACGCCATGCCGGCGCATGGGTAACTTCACTTAATTCCGTCAACCGTCGCGCCTCCCACGACCTTCGCCTCCCTCGCGCGGTCGCGCCCTTTGAGACTTCGATCGGCTATAAATGAGCAATTTTTTTGCCTACTCCGCATGCATGATACTCCCTCTGGTCCTTTTTACTTCCGTCTACCGTTTGCAAAGTGTTTGACCAAATTTATACTAAAAATATCAATATCCACAATTCTGATTATAATGAGTATAAGAACTACTATTAGATGAGTTAGATGAGTTAAAGATTCTAATCCTGAACTAACCCTGAAGTAACTCTAGTGAAACAGGTGTTTGGATGACAGGGTTAGATGGAGTGCGGATACGGCGAGGTGCCTTCATGGGCGGTGTGAGAGGGAGGGAGGGAGGGAGGGAGAGGACGAGAAGCTTCGAGGAAGTGGGGAGGGATCTGTTGCGGGGAGAGCGAGAGAACAATGTGTTTTTTAGTGTCCCGAGAAGAACTAACCCAAATAAGCACCTCTTGGGTGGGTTAGATTTTTTTGGGTTAGTTGAGTTCAAACTAACCCAAACTAACCCAAACTAACCCAAACTAACTCTAACACATGGATCCAAATAGGGCCAAGGTTAGCTATTAGAGTACTACTACCTCCCTTCTAGTTTAAAGGGCTCGATTCAAAAATTTCAAATACTCTTAGCAAGATAGAGGCGGTGGAATAGTTTTTGTAGTTCTTCACAAAGAAATGTGTTTACCAATGCATGCATGAACACTAGTTACTCTAACCCCCCTCTCTTCTTTAATTCTGTGCCACATCAGCATGTTTGCTATTCCCGTGTGCATGATACCAGCTAAGATACCACCATTATGGCCAGCCTTTATCATCACATGCAATAATTTAGTGCACCTTGAAATATGAACATGTGTGGGCAGTGTATGTTTTTAATGACTTGAGACTATACCTAGCCCGACATGCAAGATGAGACTTATTATGCACCGTTCCCCATACCTACAGGAAGCCTGTTCGTCTCCAAATCTTTTCCTATCCATGTGTGGAAACAATATGCCTGCCAGACTCTCCTTCTCCCTCCGGCGGTCCCTCCACTCCACCCCGTGTGGAAAAAATCTGCATGCATGACTCTCCTTCCCCCGCGCTCGTCCAATCCGTTGTGACCAGCAATATTTCCACCCCTTCGCTCCCTCGTAATTTACTCCAACAAATATGCCCACGTACTACCTCCTTTCTGGTTTATAGGGCTCAATTCAAAAATCTCACCAACCAAGGTAGATGATGAGTGGTGGAATAATTTTCATGGTTTGTAAAAGCACTCAATTAATGCGCTCTTTTTTCCTCAAAGAATTGTGTTTATCAATGCATTAATTGCAATGCATGCATGCACGAACTACATGCATTGGTCAAGTTTCTAATAATCCTCGCATGCAATGAATTAATGCACCTTGAAATCTGAGCATGTGATGGGAGTAGCTATTACGTTACTCACGCAACATATCTTCCGGGACGCTGCTTCAGTTACTTAACTGCAGGTGCATTGGGTCACTCACATATGGGCCCAACAGGGGTCTGGCCCACATGTCAGTGATGCAACTGGACCTGCAGTTAAGTCAGTGCAGCTCAGTCCATATCTTACGTAGGTGTGCCACTGCTCGCTATAAATACGGCGCCTCCCACGACATCGCTATCTCCTCCCCCTCACGTTCACGTTCATCGCTATCTCCCCCCTCCCTTTCACGTCGACCACCATGGCATCGCGCCTCCCAAGCCCTAGGCGTCCCTCTGAAAGCACAAGTGCTCCCTGGGTGATTTTGGTAATTAATGTCAACATATCTCTTGTTGGACTAATGCTTCTACCTAGTATGTTTCAGATAAGTTCAACAATGGAGTGGCATGGACTAGAGGATGTGGAACCCCTTCAAGATGCCGAGGTCAAAGGATTGGCTCAAGCTCAAAGCACAAGACTCTGCATTTCTATTTTTAGTGATCCAAGATCACATTGAGTCCTTAGGAAAGCCAATACTATTAAGAGGGGGTGAGGTGTTGCTTAATGGATTGCTTGCTCAAAGTGCTTAGTGATATGCTCCACAACCCTCAACTACTTTCTCACATCCAAATATGTCCCAAACCAAAAGTCAAACTCGGCCACTCCGATTTGATCTATCCGGCGCCACCGAGTTCACTTGACATAAGCCACAGCCAGAAACCCTAATCAATTCGGTCTCACCGATAGGATCTCGGTCTCACCGAGATGGGCTTGCAAACTCTCTGTTGCCTATTACATTAATTTCGGTCTCACCGAAATATGAAATCGGCCCCACCGAGTTTGCCTGGCCAACTCTCTGTTTGGCTTATTACCAAAATCAGTTCCATCGAGTTTGTGTAATCGGTCCGACCGAGATGAGGCTTTACCCTACCCTAGCACATCGGTCCCACCGATTTGATCAAGTTGGTCCCACCAAAAATCCTAATGGACACATTATGAACTAAATCGGTCTGACCGAATTTTCTAATTCGGTCCCACCGAGTTTGGTAAATTGTGTGCGACGGTTAGATTTTGTGTGGAGGCTATATATACCCCTCCACCCACTCTTCATTCGTGGAGAGAGCCATCAGAACATGCCTACACTTCCAACATACATTTTCTGAGAGAGAACCACCTACACTTGTGTTGAGGTCAAGATATTCCATTCCAACCACATAAATCTTGATCTCTAGCCTTACCCAAGTTGCTTTCCACTCAAATCATCTTTCCACCAAATCTTATCCTATGAGAGAGAGTTGAGTGTTGGGGAGACTATCATTTGAAGCACAAGAGCAAGGAGTTCATCATCAACACACCATTTGTTACCTCTTGGAGAGTGGTGTCTCCTATATTGGTTAGGTGTCACTTGGGAGCCTCCATCAAGATTGTGGAGTTGAACCAAGGAGTTTGTAAGGGCAAGGAGACCGCCTACTTCGTGAAGATCTACCCTAGTGAGGCAAGTCCTTCGTGGGAGACGGCCATGGTGGGATAGACAAGGTTGCTTCTTCGTAGACCCTTCATGGGTGGAGCCCTTTGTGGACTCGCGCAACCATTACCCTTCATGGGTTGAAGTCTCCATTAACGTGGATGTACTATAGCACCACCAATCGGAACCATGCCAAAAATCTCTGTGTCTACATTGCATTTGCACACTCCAAATCCCATCCCTTTACATTCTTGCACCTTGCATGCTTTACTTTCCGCTGCTCATATACTCTTATCATGCTTGCTTGATATGTATTATAAATGTGTGAACTTATGCTAAAACTCCACTTCAAGCTAAAGAAATTAAAAACTACAACTTTTATTGCTAAGAGTCTATTCACCCCCCTCTAGACACTTCTTCTCGATCCTTTCACCCTCACTGCACCACGCGGATGGTCACGTGTCGCCTTCCGTTCCTCGCCGCCACTAGTCGAGGAGGACGCGTCAGCGTTCCACTCCTCGCCGCGACGCGTCGCCGTTCCATTCCTCGCCACCACTAGTCGAGGAGGACGCGTCGGTGTTCTGCTCCTCACCACAACGCGTCGAGGTGGACGCGTCGGCGTTCCCAATCTCGCCAGCACGCGCGTCGGAGGACGCGTCGGCTCCCCGCTACAAGGAGAACACCGCGCCGCCCATCGAGCCCCCCCAGCCTTGAGGAGCTTTGGAAAGAAATGGATGTCGCCTTGTGGGAGGCTTTGCCTCCAGCAGAGCGCGCCAAAATAGAGGCGGATAAGAAGGCCGCGGAAGAGAAGCGCATCACGGAACAAGCTGCCTGGCAGGTCTATGTCGCGTCCGAGAGAGTCAGGCAATTGGCTCTTTGGCAGAAGGCTCGTGCGAGGGCCGTGAGGGTGGCGGAGGACGCCCGTGCCGAAGCCCTGAGTGAAGTCGGGCCCAAGCGCCTCATCTACGCTTGGCGGTACGTGGACTAGGTGCACGCTTCCAGCGAGGAGCAGTACCTGTTGGTGCCAGATAACCACACCGGTGAGATCGCGCTCGCCCGCCGGCAAGCCGCCAATCAGCACCTTGCGAGTTGCGAGGCTGAGGAAGAGGCGTTGTGTCGGCGCGCTGGGAAACGGCCACGCACCAGGCACTCGTGGCACGCCGCAAGCGCTCCTGCGAGCGTCGTGGCTTTTAGTAGGAGTATAATTTTTGTTTCGTAAGGCGATCTCATTAGTTTTGGGACGCAAATGATAAATCCTGAACGTTCAAGAATTATTAGTGTCCTTAATTAAGTATGTAAAAGGGAAAGTTTGGAAACCTTGTGTATTCATACGCATTTTGTAAGTACGTGCATATAGAACAAACTTTACTATATACTATTGCACTACACTTCTCTCTCTATATATGCTTGCAGACTGTGCTACTCCCTCCATGCAGGTCAATAAGTCATCTTTAGTTGTGCACCATGACCAAGGAGGGAAGATTTATACACCTATGACATTTTGATTAGTGAAATTAGGATAGCTGTCATGATAACTTTACATACAAACAGAACAGAATAGTTGATTTGTTAGACTTTTCAAGGACTTCTTTTTTGAAGAAAAAAAATCAGCGTGGGAGATCTGTTTTCACGAATTGAACTTTGCACGTGCTATGCACGTACCCGCATACTAGTAATATACTAGTTGTAGTTGTCAAATCGAATAGTACTGCACCGTCCACTGCACGCCCGGCCGAACACACCTCCTCGCCTCCATCAAACCCCTCCGTTAAACCCGCATGCAAACCAAGAAACCTACTCCGGCCTACGGGAGGAAATTTGCCGGTTGCCATTGGATAATAATGGAGTCACGTCCAATCCATTTGAGTCAATTGCGTGTATGATTGTCCCTCTATAAAAAGTTAATTGCATCCTTAATTGTGTATTCTAAGTACTCTGTGGGTTCCACTGTCATTACAGTGTACATGACATGTAGGCTGGCTACAGATTCATACAGAAAGTTAAAAAGAAACAAATCCATCCTTAATCCTGTATTCTAAGTACTCTATGGATTCCACTACCAGTACAGTAGTGAAAGAAGTATATTATATATTAAAAAAAATATAAAAAGCTAAAGTTTAGGACATAATTCGAACTCAGGTCATCACGCTGAGAGCATCCAGCCCGGACCAGTACACTAGGTGTTGGTTGCGGAGAATGCAAGAGATAAACCTTTATAACAATGAGCCTGTCCATTGCAATGAATCCAAAGTAGAATAATACATACTCACAAATTTGGAAGAAAACAGTTTACTTTTGATATACGTATCACTAAAAATATCTTATGTTTCAGTCCAAACAGTTTACTTTTGATATAACAATGATTGGACCAGTACTGTGATCACTCAAGCAAGTTGTCTGACTTCGATATGACCCTACATTGCTGGTATGTGTCTCGTAAGTCAAGCGGCATGCTGTAGTCATCATCACCTGTCTACATCCTGCAGCACATATTCGCTTCTCCATCTTTGTCCGCTCTTTCATCCCCGCTAAGGCGCCTCCCCCTGTCGTCCAATCTTCCATCCCCGCTAAGGCGCCTCCCCCCTCGCCTGAAACCCAAGCACTAACAATGGCAGAACCGAGCAACGTCTGCCGAAAGAGTGGCTGGAATTCGCTCCCCACAGAGGTAATCAAGCTCATTGTTTCAGTGTGGACAATCTCAGTACCATACCACTCGCCGCGAGCTCGTCGGGGCTGTACCGTTTACTCAAAGCCCTCAGGCCGGAGCTTTTTAAGCCAGCTCCTTGCTTGCAGATGCCGCCTGATCTTCAGAAACGGTGTGTCACGCAGCATAACGATCGTAGGGTGGCAAGCATCACCCCCCTTGACTGCGATC
Source organism: Triticum dicoccoides (assembly GCF_002162155.2). Classification (NCBI taxonomy): domain Eukaryota; kingdom Viridiplantae; phylum Streptophyta; class Magnoliopsida; order Poales; family Poaceae; genus Triticum; species Triticum dicoccoides. The sequence goes on from NC_041392.1 coordinate 142,876,362, forward strand.
CGATCCCCATCACCCTCAACTACATTAACAATATGTACTGGGTCGGCATGAACACGTCTTGGATGGTGCTCGTTGACGGTCGCGGCAGCTGGATGCTCGTGGAGGTCTACACCCGGCGATTGATCCCCCTTCCTTTGATTAACACTGCACTGCTTTGGCACCGCGGCCCAGAATACTCGGAATCTTACAGTAGCCAACATGGTACCAAGTTTGATTTGCTCAAGGTTGTAATCTGCCAAGTGCCCACAAGATCTGCAGATTATAAAGACTTTAGGCTAATTGCGTTCTTCAACCGCGGTCTCGCCTATCTGACAGGTCACTGCGGTAAGTGGATAAATCTGCACGTCCATCGCAGGATCATACATCCTCCATGGTTCTCTGATGCTATGGAACACAAGGGCTTCATTTACGCTGTCGACTCCTTCTATGGCTGGACGTATTGCTGGCCTACTCCAGTCATTGCTACAAACAGCTGTTATAGCAGTATGTTACTTTCCTATGATATCATGATGGCTTGCTTATATTACTGTCAACATTTACTGAAAAAATATTCATGCTTAGAACATGTTGTTCTTAAGATTGACTACATCAAGAGCCCTTTTTATTTGACTCCAACTTTTTTTTAGGGTTATTTGACTCCAACTTGATATGATGTTGTAGGCCGCCTCGTGTCCCTACCCTTCCTAATCCCAGAACCTTTCAAAGAAAAGTGGCAGGTGGTTCCTGGCTCGATCAGAGGACGACGAACGATTGATGATCGTTCGCACGTACCAAACGTGTTGTTTCGCGGAATACAATCACAGTCACTGGAGGATGGTAAGTAGCCTTGGTACACACTCTCTGTTTGTCGGACTGAATTATCCGATTAACCAGGAGTTAACCGACGGCAAGGATCATGATGGCAGCGCAGTTTCGTTCATCATGCAAAACTATGTGTAGACAGCGTAACATGCGTCTCTGCATGCACCATACCCTGATATGTGTCGCCATGCTCTGCAGCCCAAAGTAGGAGAGAGAGTCACAAGTATCAGACTTCGACCTGTTGGCTAGAGTTTCCCCCGTCAGGTACCCATCTGGTTCAAGCCGTCAGCCAATCTCCACAGCTTAATAAATAGTAACGTCTAACTGAGCCAGTTAGTTAGATGCGTACACTTGGTGTAGTAGGATCTTTATTTAGTTTGATGCATACACTTGTTCTGTTTTGGTAGCCCTTTAGTAATGATGGATGATGTTTGGTTTGGAAGAGAGAGCTGCGTCTTCACTCTTCTGGCCTGCTTACTGCTTCTGTTGCCCCCCAGCCGTGGTTGCTGCTGCTGCTATTTTCAATGTACGATCAGTAGTATATTTTGTCTGTTGGTTGAATAAATTTGTTGTTAGAATGACAAACACAATCTTTTGGAAGTTGTTGCATGGTTGGATCCTTTAGTGCCCCGTACCGTACACAGCGCATACTATTTTTCATACATAACACATTTTCCACTTGTTGATAACATGCAGCCACTGATGAAGGCCCAATAGAGAAGCCCATAATTAACTAGAAGGGAGGCTCTCACATGAATCCGGCCCAGGTACATGCTCATGGTCCCCTAAACATAAATAAGTAAATAAATAAATAAAGCTAAATGCTCATGCACCAGTTCTTCAAATTCACGATTTAACAGGAGGATATTATTTCCTATGATAGTGTTGTTACATTCAGTCGATATTAGTCTTCGGCAAAGATAGCGACCAATCTTCTTTCTCCCAGCATTTTCTTCCTGCAACCAGCGGACCCATGCAAATCGTAGTCAATGTCGTAAATAGATCCAGTCCATTTTTATTTTTCAATAAGAATGTCCAACCCAGCCCAGCACGTTGGCGACATCACTTTATCCTCCGCCTTGGTGCGCTCGCCGTGGCGCCGCCGTCCGACCCTGTCAACATAGTTTTTTTCAAAACGGTCCCTGTCAACATAGTGAATCGGGAGAGGACTGTAGTTGTGAGTATGATAGTACGGACCCACCAGGTCCACTCCCGAACACAAGCAAGCGCCTCTTTTACTACTCAGATGAACCCCTTGTTTTTTACTCTAATCCACCCTGCTGATATCTGGGACCCACATCATTTTCAATGTATAGTCAATTAACGACATAATTGCACAACTTTTTTTAGTTGTAATTCAGAGGAGCGGGCTATAAACTGGGTTGTGCGGTCTCTGTGGCCCGTCTAACAACATGACCAGCCCAACAGTTTTTTCTTTGGGAAAATAGGTAGCCCAATATTTCTTTTTGAAGAATACCCAAGCTAGGCCTATTTGTTTTCTCCGACTTACTGGGCTGCAAATCTTTCAAGACGACGAGGGATGCATTTTGGCCTAGCCAAAGAGTATGGTCAGTGTCTGTTAAAAGTAATATCAAAGGGGTTGAAAATTCCAAAAAAATTATAGCAAATGGGATATTAGTTTCTTTTTTTTGTTTTTGTTCTTCACTGATATCTTATACTCCCTCCGTCCCAAAATTCTTGTCTTAGATTAGTCTAGATACGGATGTACGACAAGAATTTTGGGATGGAGGGAGTATTTCATTGGATTTAACATTACATAGTACTATTTTATTTTTAAATTTGTTTTAGTATGTCTACAAATTTTTGGATTAAGAATGTTTTTTCCTCAGCAAAAATTTGTGAATTTTCAAAATTCCCCACATATTTAGTTAATTTTTTTAACCCTGGTACTGACCAGAAAATGGACAGCAATTCTAAAAATGGAAAACGGGCTGCAATAAATTCCATATGAATTATAAAATGAGTAAAAATTATAAAAATAATAGCAAATGGGTTGTAAACACCATAGATTTCGAGGCTGACTTGTTTACGCAAGGCTTTGTCAGTCAACACATGATTCTAGCAGCAGTGACTATTGGATGTCCATCCAACGGCCGACGTGCTTCTTCAATCTCTGATGTTCCTGCTCCAACTGCCTAAACTAGCGCTGGCGGGACTGCCTGCTCCCTCCTCTTGTGCCCCGCTTTGATGCCGCATAGGCTTCCTCGGCCCACCCAACTCCCTTCGCTGGGCTGGCGGCACGCAATCAACTGCCTCCTTATTACGCAAAAAAATGATTCCTCCCACCGACATCTGGGGCATACCGGTTGGGAGGCTGGCCTGTGGGCCTACTAAGTTGATGCGTACGCAGGGCTTGTCAACTTAGTCAACAAACGATTCTAGCAGCAGTAACCGTTGGATTTGAATCGAACGGTCCTGCTGCTTCTTCAATCACTGCTCTTCTTGCACCAGCCGGCCAAACTAGCACCGATGAAACCGCCTGCTCCTGGCTGTGCTGCCGTTGAGGCCTCACCGCCCCTACTAATCCCACCGCTAGCCAGGCCCTGCAGGGATGGCAGCCTCACACCGCAGCCGAACGAGTGAACCCTCATACTCATCTCCGCGTGGGCATCCACTGCCGCGTCTTCCCCGGCTCCGCATTGTCCCCTTCCTAGGCCTCACCGCCGTCCACCGCCTTGGTGCTCTTGGCGCGGCTTGGTCAATGTGGTCAACGACCGACTTCCATCGGAAGAGTACTGTACGTGGAGAGGCTGACAGCTAGGTCCACGGCCACAACCCAGTTTTTTTGTGATTTGCCAAGTAAGTCGCTTTGTTAGGCCTGTTGGGCTGCAAATCTTTCAAGACGAGGAGAGCTTCATTCGGCTGGCCGAGAAAATGGCCAATCAGTAATGAGAAATGGGCTGTACAGTTTTAAAACACATCAAATCGGCAATTAGTTTCAAATTTCTTTTTTTCAATCCGAGATTTTAAATTGCATTGATTTTTATGCGTGGACAATCTGTTGGATTTTATATTGATATATATTTATTTTTAAAATCAGTTTGAATGTGACTCGAAATTTCGGGATTAAAAACAGTTCGGACCGCACCGAAATATGCAAAATTTCGTATAATTTTTTAACCGTAGCCACAATATGGGTGGTAATGCTAACAAAAAGAATATGGGCTCCAAAAAAACCTTAAGAATTAGCAAATGGGCTATAAATTATTAGAAATAATGGCAGATGGGCTGTATGCTGTTTTCCGCAGATTTGAGGCTTTCCTAAAAAAAAGGTTGACGCACAAGCAGTGACTGTTGGATTTCCATCCAACGGCCGTCGTGCTTCTTCAATCTCTACTCTTCCTGCTCCAGCCGCTCAAACAAGCACCAGCGGGACTGCTTGCTCCCTCCTCCCTGCGGCCGCCTGTGCTGCCACGCAGGCCTCATCGCCCCACCATAGTCCCATCGCTGTCCTAGCCATCCCTCTACTCACCCACACCTGCTGTTATTCTCCGGCGACGGCAGACGAACCAGTAAACCCTCGTACAGTCGTACTCCCCTCCTTGTGGGAAACAACTGCCGAGTCTTCCCTGGCTCCGTGTCGTTCCCCTCCTAGGCCTCGCCGTCGTCTACCGCCCTGGTTCTCTCGGCGTGGCCTGGTCAACGACCGACATGCATCTGAAGTGGACTGTGCGTGGAGAGGCTAACATCTGGGTCCACGGCCGCACACAAGGAAATGCCTCCTTATTACGCGCAAAGTAATGATTCCTCCACCTGACATCTAGGACCCACCGAAAGGGCCTCTGTATTTCACGAAAAAAATGTTACCACCACTGACAGCTCGGACCCACATGCTATATCTTCGCATGCAAGGAAGTGCCTCCTTATTACGCACAAAAAAAATGAATACTCGCCCTGCTAGCTGGGACCTAGTATAGTGGGAGGCTGACTTGTGGGCCTACTAAGTTGACGGGGATGGGGGGCTTTGTCAACTTAGTCAATATGCACGACTCTAGCTCCATTGACCGTAAGATGTCCATTCAATGGCCGTAGTGCTTCTTCAACCTCTGGTCTTCTTGCTCCAGCCGCCCAAACCAGTGCCGGTTGTGCCTCGTGCTCCTGCCTCCCGTGGCCGGCTGCGATACCGCGGAGGCCTCACCGCCCCCTACTACTCCCACCGCTGGCCAGGCCATCCCTCTACTCACCCACACCCCCTGTTATTCTATGGTGACGGCAACCTCACACCGCAGCCGAACCAGTAAACCCTCATACTCCTTTCCGCGTGGGCTTCCACTTTCGCGTCTTCCTCGACTCCGTGTCGTCCCCTTCCTAGGCCTCGCCGTACTCCACCGCCCTGGTGCTCTCGGCGCGGCGTGGTCAACGTGGTCAAGGAACAGCTTCCATCGGACGTGGACTATACGTGGAGAGGCTGACAACTGGGTCCACGGCCGCAGCAAGGAAGTGCCTCCCTATTACGCGCAAAATAATTATTCCTCCACCTAATAGCGGGGACCCACCGGACGGGCCATCGTATTTTGCAAAAAAATGTTTCCCCCTGACTGCTGGGACCCACCAGCTACATCTTCGCACGCAAGGAAATGCGTCCGGGCAAAAAAAATGATTCGCCCCCCTGACTGCTGGGACCCACCAGCTACATCTTTGCACGCAAGGAAGTGCCTGACAGTCGGGACCCACATGGTCAAAGCGTACATAGCGTTGTCATTCTGGTCACGAACGTGTACATAAATACTGGTCGATGTAGAGGCGCGCATGTGTTGTAGTAGAGGCGCACACGTAGCATGTACACGTACGTACAATGGCTAGTGTGCAAGAAAGAGAATACGGCCACGTACGTACATACGGGCAGGGTCTTGAATGCCTACTCGCGCATACGTACAACCAGGGCTCATGTACATGGCTGGGTCGGAACGGAGAAACAGCATCGTCGTCGTGTTCATGGGGAGCCAACCGGCTGGGTTGGAACAAAATGCATCATCGTGTTCATCGGGAGGGCTTGGACGGAACAGCCGATGGAAACGAGGCCTGGCGTACCGCAGAATGGAGGAAACGGCCTTGTGTTCGACCGGCCACGGTCGAAACGGGATCCTGTTCATCGAAAGGGGTCTGGCGTACCGCAAAACGGAGGAAACGGACCTCCTACGGTCGAAACGGGGGTCCTGTTGATCGGGAGGGGTGTGGCGTACCGCAAAACGGAGGAAACGGACTTGAGTTGGAGCGCTACGGTCGAAACGGGGGCCATGTTCATCGGGAGGGGTGTGGCGTACCGCAAGATGGAACTCCATGGGATACTGTTCATCTCCCCCGTCGACCCCCTCCAGCCTCCACGGGCTACTGTTCATCCACCGTCGACCTCCTCCAGCCTCCACCTGCGACTGTTCATCGACGGTCTCCTGTTCATCTAGCCTCCACCATGCGCTACTCCACCAGCTACTGTTCAACCAGCCCTCTCCACGGGCTCCTGTTCAACCACCCCTCCACGGGCTACTGTTCATCCAGCCCTCCAGCGTCTACTGTTCATCCATCCCTCCATGGGGTGGTCCTGTTCATCCTGCCCTCCACGGGGTCCTGTTCATCCAGCCCCAACCGGCTCGATCGATCGGGGTCCTGTTCATCCAGAGGCAACACCACGGGGTCCTATTCATCCACCCCCACCGGGAACTATTCATCCAAACCCCCCAGCAACGCTCACTGTTCATCCACAGGCAACATCGATCGGCTTCAGTTAGCAGTAGTAGCGAAGGAATCACTCGATCGGGTTCAGTTAACAGTAGGGATGGCACCCGCAGGGTATGGATACGGGTGGAGCTACCCCGTACCCTTACCCGTCCGCCCTGAGTTTACCCATCACCCATACCCATACCTGTCAAGGGTACAATTTTGCCCATACCCATCACCCGACAGGGTATATGGATACCTGCGGGTAAAAATACCCACGTTTACAGCACATCAATTGAGTAGAACACATAATCATAAATAACAACACATATGCATACACTTTAAGTTCACGAAATCATGATAAATTATAGAGATAATTTGAATGCACATTAGAGTTTTTACCTAGCGTGATTAAGAGGGGAAATGAATACATTGAGATATCAACGGAAAGCCGCCTGTTAACATTTTAGATGGGTACATGGGTACGTGGGCATGGGTTATACGATCTCATACCCGTACCCTGTCTACCCGATGGGTATGATATTTTCCCATTTAAGTATCCATGGGTAATTTTTTGTCCCATACCCTTACCCTAATAGGGTTTTTACCCACAGGGTACACGGGTAATGGGTACCCATTGCCATCCCTACTTAACAGCCATCAATCGATCGCTCGGGTTCAGTAACGCGTAGCATGTAGTGCAATCGCTCGGGTTTAGTTAGAGCCCAACGCCTCACGTGCGTGTATGAGAGAAATGTGCATCGCTCGGCCCCGACCACCCACCTTAACCGGGAACACCCCGATATTTTCCTCGCCCTCGCTTCTACCATGATTTTTTCCGTCATGGACGGCCCAAAGAATGTCATGCAGCTGCGTCTCCGGCCCGCCCAGGACAAAAAGCCCGTTTTCTGTCATGATCTTTTGTCATAGAAGTAGGAGCCTACCACATCTATGATGATACCCGGTTTTGTCACAATTATCGTCATAGAAGTGTCATAAGTATGACAAAAAAAATTCATTCAGCCCAAAATGTCACAGATGTGTCTTTTTTTGTAGTGAGTAGTCCGAGCACTGTAACGATAGTTAGATCGATTGTATGCCCTTTCTTGATTGATTGAGTGATATGTTATGATTGTGTTTGTCTCATGTGCATATGGGTAGTTCTTTCTCCTTAGACCTCATTCTATTCTAATCTCTCCCCTCTAAACCCATCAGATGCCTCTGAGACGTGACCCCGGATTTGCTTTCCCAGCGGAGCTCACTCAGTTGATCGAGCAGCAGAATACAATGATGCAGTTGCTAGTTCAGAATCAGGGCAACAACAACAACAACAATAACAACAACCCTCCGCCACCACCACCAGTTGACAACTTAGCCCGTTTTCTGAGGTTAGAACCACCGGTGTTTTCCAGTAGCACCGAGCCCATAGTTGCTGATGACTGGCTATATAGGATTGGAAGGGAGTTAACCACTGCCGGTTGCACAGATGCTGAGAAGGTGCGTTTTGCCACACACCAACTGGATGGACCCGCAGCCGCATGGTGGGAGAATTACGCATCCACCTTTCCCATAGCCAATGTCACTTGGGAGCAGTTTCAACAAGCTTTCCGCACAGCCCATGTCTCAACTGGAGCTAAAAGCATGAAAAAGCGTGAGTTTCGCAACTTACGCCAGGGGAATCGTACTGTAGGTCAGTACGTGGAGGAGTTTAGTAAGTTATCTTGTTATGCCCCATATGATGTGGCCACCGACGCGGCGAAGTAGGAGAAGTTTATGGAAGGGCTGAATGATGAGATGATTATGTAGTTGATGGTGGCAACATTCAACAACTACCAAGAGTTGCTAGATAAAGCTCGTATGATTGAAGGGATGGAGCAACAGATTGAGAGTCGCAAGAGGAAGTATGGACAAGGGAAGTACAATTCAGGAGCTCAGCAGAAACCCCGTCCCACCCTGAACTCGGAAGGATTTACCCACAACCATGGAGGCCATAACCGTAATGGAGGAATTCCGCCTAACCACAACGGCCCTAGGAATGGAAATGGAAATGGAGCAGGCAGCAATCAGAATCGTTCTAATCCAGCAATGCCCGCCAAGAAGGACCTGAGCCACATTACTTGTTTCAGGTGCGGGAAGACTGGACACTATGCCACCGAGTGTTCTGAAGCAAAGAATGGGAATGGCAATGGAAACTCTGGGAAGAAGCCCAACCCATTCAACAAGGGACAAGTGAACCACGTGAACATGGAGGAGGTTGAAGAGCAGCCAGATGTAGTTATCGGTACTTAGGACACCAATGTTAGTAAGCTCACCCGGAGCGGAGTATACGGCTAGTCAGGGATGTTTTCAGATGACATTGACCATAGGTAGGCATGTTTTCCCCTCAGACTTGATAATTCTGGAATCCCAAGGATTGGATGTGATACTCGGTATGGATTGGCTATCGATGTATGGAGGAAACAGCGATTGCACCAGTAAGTCAATTCTGCTCACCACACCGGGAGGGAAAAGGATTAAGTATGTATCCACATATACTCCTAAGAGTACTCACGTAAATTCTCTCACAGGAGTTGTTCAACAAGAAGTGCCTGTAGTGAAGGATTACCTGGATGTATTTCCAGAGGAATTACAAGGCATGCCCCCCGGATCGAGACATTGAGTTTTTGATAGTCATTGCCAGGCACCGGACCGATATCGAAGAGACCATACCGGATGCCCGCAAATGATCTGTAGGAGATCAAGAAATAGATTAAGTAGTTATTGGAGAAAGGTTACATTCAACGAAGTTCATCACCATGGGGAACCCCAGTGCTCTGGTTGAGAAGAAGGATAAGTCTCTGAGAATGGTGGTTGATTATCTAGCATTGAATGAAGTAACAATCAAGAATAAGTATCCACTACCGATGATCAATGATTTGTTTGACCAGCTGCAAGGAGCTAAAGTGTTTTTGAAGATCGACCTGCATCAGGATACCACTAGCTGAAGATTCGAGAAAATGATATACCTAAGACAGCTTTCACCACGAGGTATGGGCTATATGAGTATACGGTTATGTCATTTGGATTGACTAAGCCCCTGCCTATTTCATGAGTATGATGAATAAGGTGTTCATGGAATTCCTGGATAAGTTTGTTGTGGTGTTCATTGATGATATCTTGGTATACTCAAAGGATGAAGAGGAACATAAGGAGAATTTGTGTTTGGTTCTTGAGAAGCTCAGGGAACATCACTTATATGCCAAGTTTAGCAAATGTGAGTTTTGGTTGAAGGAAGTTGGATTTCTTGGACATGTTATATCAGGAGACGGTATAGCAGCGGACCCTACCAAGGTTAAATCAGTCACTAAGTGTTTGGCACCCACCTCAGTTGGAGAGATCCGCAGTTTTATTGGACTCGCGGGATACTATCGGAGATTCATTGAAAATTTCTCTAAGATTGCGAAGCCTATGACGACATTGTTGAAGAAGGACACCTAGTTCCATTGGACTGAAGAATGTGAAGCAAGTTTCCAGGAGTTAAAGAAATGTTTGACTACAGCCCCAGTGCCGATTCTGCCAGATATACGTAAGGATTTCCAAGTGTATTGTGACGCATCCCATTTAGGACTTGGAGGAGTACTTATGCAAGACGGAAGAGTTGTTCCGTATGCCTCACGACAACTTCGACGGCATGAGTTGAATTATGCCATGCATGATTTGGAGTTAGCAGCTGTAGTGCATGCACTCAAAACCTGGAGACATTTTCTTATTGGGAACCATTGTGATGTGTACACGGATCATAAGAGTTTGAAGTACATTTTCACACAGAAGGAGTTGAACCTTAGGAAAAGGAGATGGTTGGAGCTTATAAAAGATTATGATATGAAGTTGCACTATCATCCAGGCAAGGCCAATGTTGTAGCAGACGCTTTAAGCCGGAAGAGTTATGCCAAGACCTTCCTAAGTAAATGATTGCCAAAGGAGTTAGCAGAAGATCTCAGAGAGCTTCGTTTGGAGATTGTTCCTAGAAGTTTTGTTACAAACCTGGAAGTTTAGTCGACATTGTTGGGAAAGATTCGAGAAGCTCAGAAGGAGGACAAAGAAATTGCCGAGATAAAGGAGAAGATGGATGAAGGAAAAGCCAAAGGTTTTCGTGAGGATGAGCACGACACCCTGTGGTTTGTGGACCGTATATTTGTGCCCAATAATGCAGAGATCGGGAAGTTGATATTACAGGAAGCTCATGACTCGCCATACTCGATACACCCCGGAAACACCAAGATGAATTTGGATTTGAAGGAGCGTTTCTGGTGGACTGGAATGAGGAAGGATATTGCCGAGTATGTAGCCGTATGTGATGTATGTCAGAGAGTGAAGGCAGAACATCATAAGCTAGTAGGATTACTGCAGGCTATGCCAATACCCGAATGGAAGTGGGATAAGCTTGGCATGGATTTCATCACCGGATTACCTAGGACCCGATCGGGATATGATTCTATCTGGGTAATAGTGGACTGCTTGACCAAAGTAGCTCACTTTCTCCCCGTGAAGACCACCTATACCAGTGCGAAGTTGGCCAAGATATATATGACCAGAACCGTATGTCTGCATGGAGTTTCGAGGACCATAGTATCAGATAGGGGAACGCAGTTTACATCAAAGTTTTGGAACCAGCTGCACTAGACTTTGGGTACCAAGCTAGAGTTTAGTACCGCATTTCACTCACAGAGAGATGGACAGACCGGGAGAGTAAATCAGATTATGGAGGACATGTTGAGAGCTTGTGCGCTAGACTATGGGTCTAGTTGGGATGACAACTTGCCCTACGCGGAGTTCTCATACAACAATAGCTACCAGGCCAGTTTGAAGATGGCACCGTTCGAAGCCCTGTATGGACAAAGGTGCATAACACCGTTGATTTGGGATGAAGTTGGAGACCGTTAGTTGTTTGGACCAAATTTGATTAAGGAGTCTGAAGAGAAGGTTAAGCTGATACGAGATAGACTGAAGGTAGCTCAGTCCCTACAGAAGAGTTATGAAGATTCAAAACGCAAGGAGGTAGTCTATGAAATCAGAGACAGAGCATATCTGCGAGTGTCACCTCTACGAGGAGTTAAACATTTTGGAGTTAAGGGAAAGTTAGCCCCGAGATTTGTAGGACCGTACCGTGTTTTGGAACGCATGGGACAGGTAGCCTACAAGTTGGAATTACCCGAAGGACTGTCAGGAGTACATGATGTGTTTCACATTTCCCAGTTGAAGAAGTGCCATGCAGAGATGGTCAATATCCCTCTGAGAGATATGGTGCCCCTGTAAGCAATTCAGTGGGATAGTGATTTGACATATGAGGAGAAACCAGTCAAGATTCTTGAGTTTGCCAGCCAAGTTACTCGCAACAAGGTTATCAAGTTTTGCAAAGTTCAGTGGAGTTACCATACCGAGGATGAAGCCACCTGGGAACGAGAGGATGATCTACGGAAAGACAACCCACACCTATTGTCTAGCCAACCCGAATCTCGAGGACGAGATTCATCTTAAGGGGGTAGGTTTGTAACATCCCAAATTTTCAATTTGGAATGTTATACATAGGTCATTCATGCATATCATATTTTATTGCATTTTTGCTTTGCGATCCTCGAAATTCTAAGCAACTCAAGGACCCACTGAGAGAGTTGGGGATTTCTTTATTTTCATATTTGAGTTTTCTCAAATTTTGAAAAAGGGGATCATTTGGTTTTAATTATTTTACTCTCCGAAAATATTTCATATTAAAATATATGAGAGGAGATAATATGACTTCTCCAAAATAAATGAAATATTAGAGGAAAAATATGAAAATCAAATAAGTTTTTTTTTCGGTTTTTACTGCGATTTTATTTGAATTAGGAAAAATATGCGTTTTTCAAAATTGTATTAGAGGTCTAAATAAATGTTCACTTTGTCCGCAATCCACCCATATTCGGATCTTGTTTCTTTCGTAGTTTGAGTTTCGTTGCTCCGTTTGATTTGATTCTTTTTGCAAACCAGAATTCTTCAGTTGAACTTTCTGGTTAGATCTTCTTATTTGAGTTTTCTCCGTGCATCTTTGCTTGATTGCTTATGTATGTTATTGTTTGTTTGCGATAGAACACCCGAAGTGCGAAGCGTGCTACTACGAGTCTCTAGGTTTTGCGGATCATCAGCAAGGCAAGAAACACTTTGATCGTACCCCTTTATCACCTTGTTTTTATACATTAGTTTCAACCCTCACACATTGCATGAGTAGGATCTCTTAACATGTGGGTCTGGGAAGTAGATGATGAGGTAGAACCTATTACCTGTTTTATTATCAAACCCCTAGGAGTTACTTGTACGTTATGCTTATATTGCTATGCTATGCTCGTAGATGTGGTTTGGGTTTGAGTGTATCCATGACAGATGTGAGTTGTTAATTAATGGTTCAACTTAAGGTGGCAACTTTAATACACATCTGGGTGGATTGCTTGTGGGTACCTGGAGAATCCAGTGTTGTCCAAGGATATCTCGGAGTACCCGTGTGATCATCCTACGGTCCGCCACCCAGGCTCAAAGGGATCATAAGATTATTCATGCTAGAAACTTCCGTGTGCATCCACAAGCCATTATGGGCTCTGGCATAGTTGAGTATGTTGTGTGACCTCTTTCAGTGGTGGGCTAGCAGATGTAGGGGAAAGTAGGTGTAACGGTCCATCCAGAGTAAAGAGTTAATGCTTCTGAAAGACTATGTCTCGGTCATCCATTTCTCAAACACCCTGTAGTGCGAGAAATCCAATGGAGGAGATCGAGTCTTGTGGGGAAAAGTGTGCAAACCTCTGCAGAGTGTACAAACTAATCATGGTTAGCCATGTCCTCGGTTATGGACATCTTGAGTATCTGGTACTTGAATTATGGATTTGATCTCATCACTCTAAAGTTAATTTGTTGGGAAGTTAATGACTACTTTAATTGGGATTGAGTTGGAGGAATTTTCTCAATGTTTTCAACAAACTTTGTAGTTAAATAAAATATATTCCTTTGATGTACGAAAAAATTGGCTTTATGCAAAAATTAACCTTAGAGCCTCCACCAGCCATATATGCATGTAGTGATAGCATTTACCTGTTCATTGCTCTCTTGTGTTACTTTGCCAGCATATTCCATGTGCTGACCCGTTTTCGGGCAGCAACGTATCATGTTGCAGACTTTTTAGATGACGATTAAGACGCCGTAGGTCGTTTGTCATGCACTCAGCTATGCCGTTGGAGTTGATGGACTCAATTTATCTTCCAAGCGTTCCGCTGTTATTGTAATTAGATGGCCTTAAGCTATACTTATTGTAATAAGTTCTCTTTTGAGACATGCGATGTAATAAGTGTGTGATTGCTACTCTGTTATAAATTCTTCGAGTACTGTGTGTGTCAGCATTACCGATCCAGGGATGACACTAAAGCACAGAGACTTGACCGTCTAAGGTCGGGTCGCTACACAAGTATGGTCTATAAGATAAACCGTGGATAACACCGCGCAAGAATATCACCCTCAAACAAAGCATTGCATGACACAAAGATATAAGATAATCTCAAATATAAATTCTAAGTGGCATTCCTCAATTATTCACATATACAAGTATTGCGGTATGCACAAAGCATATCACTCCCCCATAATGTGATAATCCATGTATTGTCCAAAAGAGGCAAATGAAACCCAACTAAGGATAATTAATGAATGAGAATTTGAGTTTCAAATGAGCTTTACATACCACATATATACACATTTAAGTTTTGTGATATGCGTAAAACATATCACTCCCCGATAATGTGATTATCCATAAATATCTCAAAAGAGCCAAAGAAGATTCAACTACTGAAGCAATAAAGGTTTGAAAATACACACACTATATGACGTGCATAGCAACCTACACATGCTAGATAACACAAATCAAGCATACTAGGAGGCACAACATATACAAACACATGCTAGGTACAAAACCTAAACATGAGAGGGGCTAGTAACTTTCAATGTAGACAATATATAAAAGTTGCCGCCAAGAGAGGCATTGGAATGATAATATGATGATAATATTCTTGACTTGGCTTGAACCATAATAAAAGGCGAAAATCAGTTTTCTTCATGAACTAGCCAAGTCTCCAATGCCCTCAACACACCTATTGATCAAGTTTGAGCTTGGTGGTCCCCAACCAAGTTGGGTCCTAAGAAGTTAGTAACAAAAGTCTTGGCAACCCAAATGGTCTTATCCACTTCCAAACCACTTAGGGCACCCACAAACTTGGCAAACACATTGCCAACAATATCCTTCCTTAGCGAATAATGATTATTGACTATAGGAGGCTTAGATATGTTACCATTGGGGCATGATGAAGCTATGTGTCCCTTTTGTCGACAAACATATTAACATTTCCTCCCTTTTGTCTTCTTTATTTTCTCAACTTGGGGAGAAATAACATGGTTCATCATGGATAGTGGACATTCTTCAACTTCAGACTGAGCTTGAGGCCGCTTCACATGTAGCTTCTCTTTATAAGCCCTTTTCTTCAATGGACAAGATCTCACATGACGTCCAATCTTTTTGCACTTAAAGCAAGAAATGTTGGACTCATTCTTGGCTTGCTCTTGTCCCCTTTTCTTGTTCTTGGACTTCTTCTTGTTGGAGTGAAAAATATGCCCATCATCACACTTTTCCAAGTCTTTCTTCAAACTAGTGACTTGGGCCTTGAACTCATTAATTTCCTCTACATGGTTAGTTTTAACACTAGAAACAAGAGGATTAGTGGAAGTAGAAACTTCATGGTTAGAGCAACAAGACAAGGTGAGCAATTCATCATGAGATGTACCAATATCATGTAGACAGAAATTGCAAGGACTAGCACATGGCAATAAGGCATTTCGAGTAGAAGATATGCTAATATCCACATGAGACTCACACAATTTTACCTTGGTGGCCATAGGCTCATGAGCTAACTTTAGCCCATCATGGGAGATTAGAAGATCCTCATAAGTACCCGAGAGTTGTTCATGACTTTCTTCCAATTCCCCATAATTTCTATTTAGAAAATCAAGTTGATTCCTTAGCTCAACATTCTCCTTCAAAATTGATGCTTCACATGAAATCGAGTTAGTAGCACAAGCATCATTATCAATATCATAGGAGCAAGTAGCAATTAGAGACTTCTCGTGAGTTGATTGAAGATCCTCATGAGACTTAGAGAGTTTGATGAGCTCTGCCTTGACATTATTGCATTCAAGGAAAAGGAGCTCAAAATACTCTTTAAGTTTACCAAGAGTAATTTCAATCTCTCCTTTTGAAGATCAAGTCTCTAAGAGTTTGAGAAGCCTTAGCAAGTTAATGTTCAAGTTGTTCACTTTTAGCTTGCTCGTTAAGAAATGAATTATTATGTTTTTCAAAGCAAGCAAGAACATCTTGGAACCTTTTATAAGTGTTATTTTTAGCTCTATGAAGAGTTTTCCCAATCTCATAGAGATTTTGAGTCAAGTCGTCATCATCATTATCATCACAACTATCATCGCTATCACTAAGAGAAGATGATAACTCATCATTACCTCTTGCCATGAGGCACATGTGAACCAAATGGGTTGATGATGACTCTTGTGGAGAATAGGGTTCTTAATCAATCAAGCATGCCTCATCTTTCTTGATTTCCTCTACACAGTTAGTCATAGAACAACTAGAGGAAACCAAAGCATTTTGATCATGGAAACACAAGAGAGAAAGCATATCATCACAAACATTTGTCATGGAATTCATAGGTGATATGCATGGACTATCAACACAATGATTTATACTATTTGTTCTACTAGTTATGATCAAGTCCATAGAAGATACATCACTAGCATCTACACAAGCAAGATAATCACTAATGAGCTTAACACCATCATTACAAGATATTTCTTCACTCACCATGTCATTACCTTGTGGCACGCTACATGTTGGTGAAGTGGAAGATATTGAAGTGTGCAAGTAATCGGAGGTAGAAGCAAAAGAGTGCTCTTCATGATTTAAAAATGCGGAGAACTCCTCCATTAGCTCCCCCAATAGAATATTATCTTCATCAAGATTGGAGCCACCATATATATCTTCAAGTTTGGTCCAAGTCTCATGAGACGACTTGCAAGTCGTGACTGCCTTAAACACTTCAAAGGTTAATGATTGATGGATGACGAGTAGTATCACAATCAAGATACATATCCTCAATAGATGGAGAAAGCCCATCCTTTGCACTAGAAATTCCTACAAGAACAATGTGCAAAGCATTTGGACCCATGGATGAGAAATGCACACACATGCATGCGAAAAACAAAGGCCAGAGTACAGGGGCCGGACATCTGGCCAAGCCCGAACATCTGGCCCAAGTTGGGGCCCCGGACATCTGGACAAGTGCCGGACATCCGGTGGACACAACCAGCATTTTAGCACGGTTCTGAACATCTACGGCCGGATTTCTGAGCCAAGTCCCAAATATTCGGCCAACACAAAAACTGTAGGCGCCCCACAAGTAAAACATACATAACCTTCTCATCCCCACTCTGATTTTGATGATCTTGGGCTTGTTTTGAAGCTATGGAAAAGTTCCAGGTCCTCGTATAGAGAACCACCCAAGATAACCCAAAATAGAGGGTGCAAATTATGCAAAGGTAATATCATATACTTTGGGGAACCTAGTTGGCTATGGATTTATTTGGTATATAGGATAGGAGTGGAATTTTATGTAGGAGATATTGACTTGATAAATCCATCACGAAACCCATTAGTCCCCTCTTAATAGTGAGGGATCTCTATAACTCAAGAAGCATAAAAGAACTATAATAGATAGCTTGCAAGCATCCATTCTTGAGTGTATATGTTTATCCGATGGTCATCAATCCACTTTGAAGGAATTTTGAAACCCACATTCAATTTGTAGTTATTTGGTTTTTATTCAAATTATTTTTCTCCAAAAAATAAAATATATAGAAGTAGGGTAAAATGATTCCCTACAGTAGAAAAGTGGAG
Source organism: Triticum dicoccoides (assembly GCF_002162155.2). Classification (NCBI taxonomy): domain Eukaryota; kingdom Viridiplantae; phylum Streptophyta; class Magnoliopsida; order Poales; family Poaceae; genus Triticum; species Triticum dicoccoides. The sequence continues at coordinate 142,893,844 of NC_041392.1, forward strand.
AAAAATGAGTTTGAAATAATTTTGATATTTTAAATATTTTTATTTGGTTTTTCAATGAACCAGTAGCACTATTTGCTTTATTTAATTGTTGTAGAATCTATTTTCCACTGAAAATATGTTCATGTTTTAGGACATCTTTTTCTGAAAATTTTCATATATAATATGCCTATATAAAATTTTGTTTTATTTTCGTTATTCAGTTTTCCTTTTTGTTTCTATTAAAAAAACTATATGTGCGGCTCATAATTATTTTTCGCCTACATGCGCAGCATAGTAAACAGGCCGGCCCATATTTTTCTTTTTCTCTTTTTATTTTCATTAAGGTTTACAATTTTATTTTATTTATTTTTATTTATTTTTCCGGAAAATAAGAAAATTTCAGGAAAGAAAAAAACTAAAAAAAACTAGCAGCGGTGGTGCGTGCGCGTGGCCGGCCGAACCTTTTGGCCCATGGCGCACCTATTCTATCTTTTCTATATTTTGTCTATGTTTAGTCCTACATTGCCTAGCCTTTGACCTCTAAACCTCTTTTCCACCTATAAATGTAGACCCATAGAGCCTCCAAAAATCATCTGATTCGGTTAAATCAATATTTTGGTTTGACTAGATTCACTAAAAAATATATTTCTTCTCTCCGGCGGGACTTCTGAAAGTTGTCTCCTCTCTCCGAAGTCGTGTTTTCTCTAGCTTATTAAAGTATGTTTCTTCGTATTTTTTTATATTATCCCGTAGCTTATTATTTCTAGACTAGTACGATAGAATAATTAGATTATCAATTACTCTCTGTATTTACACTTTAGGCGTAGAAATCTTTTAACAATATCTCCTTTTCTTCCGTAAAATAGTTTAGCCCTGATTTTTTAAATAACCATAACTTTGTACTCATTCATCCAAATTAGATAAAACCAACGCCTACATTTTCTTCTTGATTCCACCTATCAAGTGAATCTATCAAATAAACTTTTTGCAACTTTCAAATTTTGAAATTTGTTCGGATTCATATTCAAACTTCTTTTGATCATATCTTTTTATCCATAGGTCCGTTTCTGATGAACCCAACTGCATCAGATTCATATTGAAGTAATCTTTCCATTCACACAATTAGTGTCATGTTTCCAACATATAATTTTGATCCTAGAAAGTTACTCTACTAGTCCACCAAAGAGTTGTTACACAACATTTTAAGTGGATTCAATGCTATGTTGAATTACTTGATCCGTTATTTCCAATCTAGTAAAAAAATTCCTACATATTCAGGCCTCTTTTGGTTCATAGGATAGGATTATCATAGGAATAGGAATCTTGTAGGAAATGAGATGACATGTATCTCAAATCCTATGAGTAGGAATAGGAAACAAGATGTCATTTGGTTGACTCCAAAGGAATTTTTCATTGAGTCTAGGCTCTTTTTTATTTTCCTATGAAATGTGGAGGATAGGAACCAATCCTATGTAAGAATAGGAATCCATTCCTATGAACCAAAGGGCTCTAAAGGAAAAAATCCTATAAGAATCCTATCCTCTAGAATTCCTATGAAATTCCTCTAAACCAAAGGAGGCCTCATATTGACTTGCTACATCCAGTAGCATCATTAGTTTCAACTTTTGATCTTTTCAAATTTGAATGATTCAAAATTTGAACTCGAAGCTTCACTTGATCATATCTTGTAAACTGTAGCGCTCTTTCAATTGCTTATTTTTTTCAAATTGAATCCCTAGGCGTAATCTAACATCTTGAGCCATCACCACACTTTTTCACCAAAATTAGGATCTGATCTTGCAAAATAATTTGATTTGGTTCTTTTGGAGTTTTTGCAATGTTTCTTTGCCTTTTCTTTTGGATCTTTGGGTGATTGCTTGTGTGTGGTTATAATTGCTTGCTTACGATAGGTTGATCGGAGTGTGACGAGTAAATCTATCACGAGTTATGAGTGCGACGAATCTTCATCAACAGTACAAGGCAAGTTCACATTTTGATCATACCCTTCATTTCCCAGTTTTTATGCATTAGTTATACCCTCAAAGATTGCATGAGTAGGATTGGGAACATGTGGTTATTGCTACGCAGTTGATGAGGTAGGAACCTATTACCTTTTGATTCACCCCAGGAATTTACATTATGTTCATATTGCTTAGCCATGCTCGTAGACGGGGATTGGTATGTGAGATCCATGCAAGTTGCGAGAGATAATAATTAAGGAGACTTAAGGTGGCAACATTAACACACATCTGGGTGGAATGGTTGTGGCACCCTGGAGAACCCAGTGGCTTGCCCGGGCACTTGGAGAACCCAGTGCTTGCCCAAGGGGATCCTGGAGTACCCGTGTGATCACCCTATGGAATGCCACCCAGACTCAAAGGGATCATAAGATTATTCATGCTAGAAACTTCCGTGTGCAGCCACAAGACATTATGGGCTCTGGCATAGTTGAGTAAGTTCTGTGACCTCTTTCATTGGTAGACTAGAAGATGTAGGGGAAAGTAGGTGTAACTGTCTACCCAGAGTAAAGAGCTAATGCTTCAGAAAGACTATGTCTCGATCTTCCAATCACGGAGGTGGTCGAGGCTTGTGGGGAAAAGTGTGCAAACCTCTATAGAGTGTATAAACTAATCATGGTTAGCCGTGTCCCCGGTTATGGACATCTTGAGTATCTGGTATTTGAATTGTTGATTGACCTCATCACTTTAATTAATGAATTTGTTGGGATATTATTAATACTTGGTAATTTTGGGAGTGAGTTGGGGTTACCTTCTCAATATGGATACTTTAATTTAGTAGTAAATAAAATTTATTCCTTTGTTGTAGGAAAAAAATTACCTTTATGCAAAAATTAAACTTAGAGCTTCCACCAGCCAAATATGCATATAGAGATAGACAATTATCATTATTACTCTATGTTGTGAAATTGCCAGTACATTCAATGTACTGAACTATATGGCTGCAACATCTCATGTTGCAGGATTCTTACGACGAGTAAGTGATACGTTAGGGTTACGATGTCTACACTTAACTTTGTCGGTGGTGTTGTTGCGACTCCATAGCTTTGTTGTTTCTCCTGCTATATGGATTGAGGTAATAGTATTTATGTTACTTTATACATGTGATTTACCTCTGTTATAAATCCTCGAGTATTGTGTGTGTCAGCATACCGATCCACGGATGACACTTAAGCACAGGGACTTCAATCCATTCGGGTCGGGTCGCTATACGATGGTATCAAAGCACATGTTGATTGTAGGATGTGACCCTAGAAAATGGCAAGCCCATAGGAAAGATTTTCTCTAAAACTTTATTTTCAAAAAGATCTTTTACCTCTCTTCTTTTCTGAGCTTTATGAAATATTCCCTTTTAGTTAGACTATAACCTTTTCCCCTTTTGACCATGCGAAGATTCGACTAATGAGACCACTCCAAGAAGTACAAGATATCAGACAACTAAGACCACTTCTGAATGAAAAGGATTTTACCGTGCATTATAATAATGCAAACTACAACGGTTGAAGACTCCGAAGACTAGGAGAATTTTAAGGCTCTGAAGAATTTCCAGATTTGGTATGACCTATTAAGGTTACCATTATGGAACTTATTAGACTATTGAAGCTGTCAATACCCGAGATCAAGGTGTGTCGGAGAAAGACCGGAACATGGAGAGTTAAAAATTCAAAGTTTTTGTCAAGAAAACCCTAAGGCAGGAGATATCAACAATGGAATAATAGCTCATGGCAATGACATGGGCATAAACATGGCTATCCATGATGTTATCACCCGCTTATGCTATTGTCACCGTGCTAAGTTAAGCAAGCATTTCTTCAGAAGGATTGGATGACAAAAGGGCTAATGGAGCACCTATCAGCAAAAGATAAAGTTTTAACCGTAGCTGGTGTATCACCAGGATCTGGAGTATTACATCACGAAATTTAAGATGGACCGTCAGGAATCCGCATTTGACAAGGAAGCATTTTGTGAAGAACTCAGGACCCAGAAGCTGAAAGTAGCCAAGTTGGAGGAGCAAAACCTCGAGATACCGGAGATTCGTTAGGAACTAAAGGACAGTTGGACTATGGTTCATGCCAAGGATATTGAAACCCAAAAGTGTGGAACGCAACTCCAGAATATTAAAGGACATCATGGGAGACTTCGCGTCAACATAAATGACCTGGCAGAAGAACTTGAGAAGATCAGCAAGCACGATCAGAAGAAGACCAAACCCCTATTATATACTTACGTTAGATGCGACAATTGTGAGCTGTCATTTGTTTGATGTTTTTCCGACAGCCACAAAATAAATTCTGTCTCTTAATAACTATTGTTTGTATTGTGTGTATCCCTCTCTATCTCTCTTATCTCACCCCAAAACCCTTGGAACCAATAGAGGATGAATGGAGATGAACTCATATTTCCTGGACCAATGAATCAATTGGAGACGGACCAATGGATTCAGAACATGGAAGATCACATGAAGAATAACACTATAGCTGGAAAGGATATGCCCCAGCATGCTCTTTAGTGCTTTGAAAGAGGCACTGCTACTTGGTGGAGGATGTACCAAACCATCAATGGATGGCAAAGACTAACCACTTGGGAAGAATTTATGTTGACATTGCTAAAGTCTCGACTTGTGTCCCAAAAATTGAAGCCTTATGGAAATGATATGAAGAAACCTTGTGCATGCAATCTCTGTGGAGAAATAGGACACAACCATAAAGAACACAAGGATGAATGCCCTCATTGTGAAGAAAGTCACCCAGCTGAAGAATGCCCAACTAGGAAGATTACTTGTTTCTTGTGTGAAGGGACTAACCACTACCCTGCTCCGTGTCACATTTACCCCATGGTACAAAGAACCATCCAACAGAAGAAAGAAGCAATGAAAGGAGCCCTCATGGAAATTTTAGAAGAACATGTGATGAAGGAAGAGGTGGAGGACACACCCGAAGAAGACCCAATTAAACCCTGCACCAAGTCTTTCTATTCATGTGGCACATCTCCCAGAATTGCCTGAAGGGGGACCTGGTAGCATTCCTGACAATGGAAGTAGAGTATGGCCCACATGAAATAGAAGCCCTGATTGGCATGAAAAAATCCAGGAAGAGAAACGGAATGTATCCCCAGAACAACCCAATTTCTACAAAGAAGGACCTGAGTCATATCACATGTTTCAGGTTCAAAGATTCAGGGCACTACTTCAGCGGTTGCCCAAAAAGGAAGCCGAGGACCTAAGGAGGCTATATAATCACAAGGAAACCTCAAGACTTGTCAGAAGTAATATGTTTCCGCTGTAATAAAGTAGGGCACTTTGCAGTCTCAGCACCGGTCTACATGTCGATCTCAGTCCCCGATGCGACCGTGGGCCCAGCAACAACATCGGTTGATCGTCGGCAAGGCTCAAAAATTCGTCTTCGCCAGGTAGACATCATCGCAATCACCAGAACCCTGTCCTTCATCGTTGCTGGCCATGTTTCCTTCGATTAAATCTAGACATAATAAAATGAATAATGACATAAAGGCATATGTTTTGCAGGAACGTTGACTCCTTCCCAGTGCGGCAAATCCCGGGCACTCGATATGTCCTAGTTTGTAGCACAAGTCATGCCGAAATTCATGGAAAATTTCGGATGACTTTTGCTAAAAAGTGGACAAATCGAGAACCTGAAATTTGCCGGAACGGAAATGAATCAACATTCCAGCAAAACATAGGCCACTCAGCTTCATTCCCTGGAAACAACAAAGCCACTTGGGCACAATCGAACCACTTCAATGAAAAGATATAACATGAGCAAACACTATTAAGGAATTTGCATATAACATGGCCACTTTAATGAAAAGATATAATCAACAATAATGGAATATGCAAATGAACATCAATGACATATATCATATAACAACAATTTTGTTTTTTGTTTACATAGCAACAATTAGTTTAACCAAGTTTTTGAAAATAAAAACAATTCAATTTTTGTTTATAGCTGAATGCCATAGCTACTGTTTTTTATTTATAGCTGAATACTTTTGTTTTTTGTCTAAAGCTAAAAGTCTAGGAACTCCATTTTCTCTAACCCTTCTGACCTCACCGAAATTTCCACAACAAGACCTTAGTACCTACACCCAATTTCTTCAAAAATATTCAGGTCCATAGTCCAAATAATTCAAATTTCATTTGAATGAAATTTGGAACAGATTCAGGTCCATAGTCCAAATAATTTTTTATAGCTAAGTGTTTTTGTTTATAGCCTCTGTTAATTTAAATCTAAATGCTACTATTAATTACATACCATCTATTAATTAAAGCTAAATGGAATTACTATTTAGGCATTTTCATAAAAATTTGCCCTAGCTAATTTCCTAAAAAATTGCTAATCATGTTTCCTAAATGCTAAAAAATGCCTACTGCCCTAAACAAATCTAGGGTTCATATGAACATCAGCACAGCATCAACATATATATCAATTGCCCTAGCAGAGAGAGAGAGAGCGAGAGAGAGAGAGAGAGAGAGAGAGAGAGGAGGGTAGGAGAGAGGAGAGGCAGATCCTTACGGTCGGCGGCGACTGCAGGCTCCGGCTCGGGCGGCGGAGGTCCTGGGCGGGCTCGGGCGGCGGCGGTGAGGTCGAGGACGGCGGCGGTGAGCTTGAGGGAGGCGACGGTGAGGTAGACGACGGCCTCGGGCGGCGGCTATGAGGTCGAGGGCAACCTCGGGCGGCGGCGATGTGGTTGAAGGCGGCCTCGAACGGCGGTGGTGTGGTCGAAGGCGGCCTCGGGCTGCGGCGGTGTGGTCGAAGGCGGCAGGGCGACGACGGCGATGGAGCAGTTGGGGGAGATGGGGGAGTGGAGGGGGAAGGACTTAGCGAAATTTTGAGCCCACGCGGCCGAGGGTTAAGTCTAACTAGCAGTAGCGCGTTTTGCCGAAACACGCTATAGCTAAGTTAGCTATAGCGTTTTCCAGGAAACGCGCTACAGCTATTCCTTTTTGTTTTATTTTTATTTTTCTTTTGTTTTCTTTACATTTTCTTTTTTCATTTCTCCTTTTTCTATTTCTTTCATTTTCATTTACTTTTCTACTTATTTTTCTATTTATTTTCTTTTTCATAGCAGTAGCGCTCTACAGCATAAACGCGCTACTACAAAGTTTTTAGCAGTAGCGTGCTTCTGGAAGAACCGCTACTACTATTCCTAGCCTCCCAGCACCAACGAAGGAATTATAGTAGTAGCGGTTTTTCGCGCAGACGCGCTACTGCTACAACAATGGTTGTAGCGTGCTTTTGTAACAAGCGCTACTAATGAATCATGACCCGGCCGGGCTTGGTGAGTCACCAGAGACCTGGCTGGAGCTTGGCGACTCACTGGCGATCTACCCGGACATGGCGGTTTAGATGTAACCCGCCTGGACATTGTGACTCACTGGAGACCCGGCGGGCGGATCAGACGGAAGACAAGGCCCAAGGCCCAACAGGCCGGCTTATACTCTGGTGGGCCGGCTTAAGAGGAAAGGGATGACGAATATTTCCTTTACGAGGAAATAAGACCCGGACTTGTATTCAACTTGTGAAGAAAGGATAGACTAGTCCTAGCCCTAGTAGGACTCCACATGTAACCCGCCCCTTCAACATATATAAGGAGGTGCAGGGCTCCCCAAAGAGGGACGGAAAATAATCTCTAGGGCTAGACACAAAGAGCCGACTTACCGGCGACTTCCTCATGATCATAATGAGACCTAGCCACAAACAGCATGTAGGGTTATTACCGGATGATGTTTCCCGGGGCCCGAAGCTGTCTAAACCCTTATCTTGTGTTGCTCTCTCGATTCCGCTCAACCCATTTCAAGCTACCACATAGATGCATTGGCCTCGCGACTAAGTCCTCAAACTAAGGACATCTGCCGTGACGTTTCCACGACAAATAGCGTCGTGTTTTGACCAGCGCTACTGCTATACCTCTGTGTATAAGGTTTTCCCTAATAGTGTTAACTCCTAGTTGAGTCATGTGGTTATGATACCCAGACATTCTGAGTATATGTTCACTGACAGAACTATTCTCCTCCATCTTGCAGCTGTAGAACTTATTGGAGACTTCATATCTCTCAATCCGGGCATTTGCTTGAAATATTAACTTCATCTCCTGGAACATCTCATATGCTCCATGACGTTCAAAACATCGTTGAAGTCCCGATTCTAAGCCGTAAAGCATGGCACACTGAACTATCGAGTAGTCATCAGCTTTACTCTGCCAAATGTTCTTAACGTCATCAGCAGCATCTGCAGTAGGCCTGGCACCTAGCGGTGTTTCCAGGATGTAATTTGTTTGCAGCAATGAGGATAATCCTCAAGTTACGGACCTAGTCCGTGTAATTGCTACCATCATCTTTCAACTTTGCTTTCTCAAGGAACGCATTAAAATTCCACGGAACAACAACACGGGCCATCTATCTACAATAACATAGACAAGCAAAATACTATCAAGTACCAATTCATGATAAATTTAAGTTCAATTAATCATATTACTTAAGAACTCCCACTTAGATAGACATCCCTCTAATCATCTAAGTGATCACGTGATCGATATCAACTAAACCATAACCGATCATCACGTGAGATGGAGTAGTTTTCAATGGTGAACATCTCTATGTTGATCATATCTACTATATGATTCATGCTCGACCTTTCGGTCTCAGTGTTCCGAGGCTATATCTGCATATGCTAGGCTCGTCAAGTTTAACCCGACTATTCTGCGTGTGCAAAACTGTCTTACACCTGTTGTAGACGAACATTGAGCTTATCACACCTGATCATCGCGTGGTGTCTCGGCACAATGAACTTTGGCAACGGTGCATACTCAGGGAGAACACTTTTACCTTGAAATTTAGTGAGAGATCATCTTATAATGCTACCGTCAAACAAAGAAAAATAAGATGCATAAAGGATAAAAATCACATGCAATCAATATAAGTGATATGATATGGCCATAATCATCTTGTGCCATTGATCTCCATCTCCAAAGCACTGTCATGATCACCATCGTCACCGGCGCGACACCTTGACCTCCATCGTAGCATCGTTGTCGTCTTTCCATCTATTGCTTCTACGACTATCGCTACCGCTTAGTGATAAAGTAAAACAATTACAGGCCGATTGCATTGCATACAATAAAGTGATAACCATATGGCTCCTGCCAGTTGCCGATAACTCCGTTACAAAACATGATCATCGCATACAATAAATATAACATCATGTCTTGACCATATCACATCACAACATGCCCTGCAAAAACAAGTTAGACGTCCTCTACTTTGTTGTTGCAAGTTTTACGTGGCTGCTACGGGCTGAGCAAGAACCGTTCTTACCTACGAATCAAAACCACAATGATAGTTCGTCCAGTTAGTGCTGTTTTAACCTTCACAAGGACCGGGCGTAGCCACACTCGGTGTTGGGTAACGTAGCAGAAGTTTAAAATTTTCTACGCATCACCAGGAACAATCTATGGAGTTATCTAGCAATGACGGAAAGGGGAGTGCATCTACATACCCTTGTAGATCGTGCGTAGAAGCGTTCAAGAGAATGGGGTTGATGGAGTCGTACTCGTCGTGATCCAAATCACCGATGACCGAGCGCCGAACGGATGGCACCTGCGCGTTCAACACACGTACGGTTGGGAAGATGTCTCATCCTTCTTGATCCAGCAAGGGGGAATGAGAGGTTGATGGAGATCTAGCAGCACGATGGCGTGGTGGTGGAAGCAACATCGATCTCGGTAGGGCTTCACCAAGCTCAGCGAGAGGGAGAGGTGTCACGGGAGGGAGAGGGAGGCGCCAGGGGCTAGGGTGCGGCTGCCCTCCCTCTCCCCCACTATATATAGGGCCCCTAGGGGGCGCCGGCCCTAGAGATTGAATCTCAAGGGGGGCGGCGGCCAAGGGGGGTGGCTTGCCCCCCAAGCCAAGTGGGGCGCCCCCACCCCTAGGGTTTCCAGCCCTAGGCGCAGGGGGAGGCCCAACGGAGGCGCACCAGCCCACCAGGGGCTGGTTCCCTTCCCCACTTCAGCCCATGGGGCCCTCCGGGTTAGGTGGCCCCACCCGGTGGACCACCGGGACCCTTCCGGTGGTCCCGGTACAATACCGGTGACCCCCGAAACTTTCCCGATGGTCGAAACTGGACTTCCTATATATAATTCTTCACCTCCGGACCATTCTGGAACTCCTCGTGACGTCTGGGATCTCATCCGGGACTCCGAACAACTTTCGGGTTACCGCATACTAATATCTCTACAACCCTAGCATCACCGAACCTTAAGTGTGTAGACCCTACGGGTTCGGGAGACACGCAGACATGACCGAGACGACTCTCCGGCCAATAACCAACAGTGGGATCTGGATACCCATGTTGGCTCCCACATGCTCCTCGATGATCTCATCGGATGAACCACGATGTCGAGGATTCAATCAATCCCGTATACAATTCCCTTTGTCAATCGGTACGTTACTCGCCCGAGACTCGATCGTCGGTATCCCAATACCTCGTTCAGTCTCGTTACCGGCAAGTCACTTTACTCGTACCGTATTGCATGATCCCGTGATCAACCACTTGGTCACATTGAGCTCATTATGATGATGCATTACTGAGTGGGCCCAGAGATACCTCTCCGTCATATGGAGTGACAAATCCCAGTCTCGATTCGTGCCAACCCAACAGGCACTTTCAGAGATACCCGTAGTGCACCTTTATAGTCACCCAGTTACGTTGTGACATTTGGCACACCCAAAGCACTCCTATGGTATCCGGGAGTTGCACAATCTCATGGTCTAAGGAAATGATACTTGACATTTGGAAAAGCACTAGCAAACGAACTACACGATCTTTGAGCTATGCTTTGGATTGGGTCTTGTCCATCACATCATTCTCCTAATGATGTGATCCCATTATCAATGACATCTAATGTCCATACTCAGGAAACCATAACTATCTTTTGATCAACGAGCTAGTTAACTAGAGGCTCACTAGGGACGTGTTGTGGTCTATGTATTCACACATGTATTACGATTTCCGGATAACACAATTATAGCATGAACAATAGACAATTATCATGAACAAAGAAATATAATAATAACCATTTTATTATTGCCTCTAGGGCATATTTCCAACAGTCTCCCACTTGCACTAGTGTTAATAATCTAGTTACATTGTGATGAATCGAACACCCATAGAGTTCTGGTGTTGATCATGTTTTGCTCTAGGGAGAGGTTTAGTCAACGGATCTGCTACATTCAGGTCCGTATGTACTTTACAAATATCTATGTCTCCATTTTGAACACTTTCACAAATTGAGTTGAAGCGACGCTTGATATGCCTGGTCTTCCTATGAAACCTGGGCTCCTTGGCAAGGGCAATAGCTCCAGTGTTGTCACAAAAGAGAGTCATCGGGTCCGACACATTGGGAATGACTCCTAGGTCAGTAATGAACTCCGTCACCCAGGTTGCTTCTTGTGCTACCTCCGAGGCTGCCATGTACTCCGCTTCACATGTAGATCCCACCACAATGCTTTGCTTGCAACTGCACCAGCTGTCTGCCCCGCCATTCAAAATATACACGTATCCGGTTTGTGACTTGGAGTCATCCAGATCTGTGTCAAAGCTAGCATCGACGTAACCCTTTACGACGAGCTCTTCGTCACCTGCATAAACGAGAAACATATCATTAGTCCTTTTCAGGTACTTTAGGATGTTCTTGACCGCTGTCCAGTGTTCCATGCCGGGATTACTTTGGTACCTTCCCACCAAACTTATGGCAAGGTTTACATTAGGTCTGGTACATAACATAGCATACATGATAGACCCTATGGCCGAGGCATAGGGGACGACACTCATCTTTTCTCTATCTTCTGCCGTGGTCGGGCATTGAGCCGTGCTCAATCTCGTACCTTGCAACACAGGCAAGAACCCCTTCTTTGACTGATCCATATCGAACTTCTTCAATATCTTGTCAAGGTACGTACTCTGTGAAAGACCAATGAGGCGTCTCAATCTATCTCTATAGATCTTGATGCCTAATATGTAAGCAGCTTCTCCAAGATCCTTCATTGAAAAACACTTGTTCAAGTAGGCCTTTATGCTTTCCAAGAATTCTATATCATTTCCCATCAACAGTATGTCATCTAGATACAATATGAGAAATGCTACAGAGCTCCCACTCACTTTCTTGTAAATACAGGCTTCTCCATAAGTCTGCGTAAACCCAAACGCTTTGATCATCTCATCAAAACGAATGTCCCAACTCTGAGATGCTTGCACCAGCCCATAGATCGAGCGTTGGAGCTTGCACACCTTGTCAGCAGTCTTAGGATCGACAAAACCTTCCGGCTGCATCATATACAATTCTTCCTTAAGGAAACCATTAAGGAATGCCGTTTTGAAGTCCATTTGCCATATCTCATAATCATAGAATGCGGCAATTGCTAACATGATTCGGACAGACTTCAGCTTCGCTACGGGTGAGAAAGTCTCATCGTAGTCAACCCCTTGAACTTGTCAATAACTCTTAGCGACAAGCCGAGCTTTATAGATGGTTACATTACCATCCGCGTTTGTCTTCTTCTTAAAGATCCATTTATTTTCTATGGCTCACAGATCATCGGGCAAGTCAGTCAAAGTCCATACTTCGTTTTCATACATGGATCCTATCTTGGATTTCATGGCTTCCAGCCATTTGTCGGAATCTGGGTCCGCCATCGTTTCTTCATAGTTCGAAGGTTCACCATTGTCTAACAACATGATTTCCCGGACAGGGTTGCCGTACCACTCTGGTGCGGAACGTGTCCTTGTGGACCTACGAAGTTCAGTAGCAACTTGATCTGAAGTTTCATGATCATCATCATTAACTTCCTCTCTAGTCGGTGCAGGCACCTCAGGAACATTTCTTGAGCTGCGCCACTCTCCGGTTCAAGAGGCAATACTTCATCAAGTTCTACTTTCCTCCCACTTACTTCTTTTGAGAGAAACTCTTTCTCTAGAAAGGATCCATTCTTGGAAACAAAGATCTTGCCTTCGGATCTGAGGTAGAAGGTATACGCAATAGTTTATTTAGGGTATCCTATGAAGATGCATTTTTCCAACTTGGGTTCGAGCTTTTCAGGTTGAAGTTTCTTGACATAAGCATCGCATCCCCAAACTTTTAGAAACGTCAGCTTAGGTTTCTTCCCAAACCATAATTCATACAGTGTCATCTCAATGGATTTCGATGGAGCCCTATTTAAAGTGAATGCGGCAGTCTATAAAGCATAGCCCCAAAATGACAGCGGTAGATCGGTAAGAGACATCATAGATCGCACCATATCCAATAGAGTGCGATTACGATGTTCGGACACACCATTACACTGAGGTGTTCCAGGCGACGTGAGTTGTGAAACTATTCCACATTTCCTTAAGTGCGCGCCAAATTCGTGACTCAAGTATTCTCCCCCACGATCTGATCGCAAGAACTTGATTTTCCTGTCACGTTGATTCTCAACCTCACTCTGAAATTCCTTGAACTTTTCAAAGGTCTCAGACTTGTGTTTCATTAAGTAGACATACCCATATCTACTCAAGTCATCAATGAGGGTGAGAACATAACGATAGCCACCGCGAGCCTCAACACTCATTGGACCGCACACATCAGTATGTATGATGTCCAATAAGTTGGTTGCTCGCTCCATTGTTCCTAAGAACAGAGTCTTGGTCATTTTACCCACGAGGCATGGTTCGCACTTGTCAAATGATTCGTAATCAAGAGACTCCAAAAGTCCATCTGCATGGAGCTTCTTCATGCGTTTGGCACCTATGTGACCAAGGCGGCAGTGCCACAAGTATGTGGGACTATCATTATCAACCTTACATCTTTTGGTATTCACACTATGAATATGTGTAACATTACGCTCGAGATTCATTAAGAATAAACCATTCACCAGCGGGGCATGACCATAAAACATATCTCTCATATAACTAGAACAACCATTATTCTCGGATTTAAATGAGTAGCCATCTCGAATTAAACGAGATCCTGATACAATGTTCATGCTCAAAGCTGGCACTAAATAACAATTATTGAGGTTTAAAACTAATCCCGCAGGTAAATGTAGAGGTAGCGTGCCGACGGCGATCACATCGACCTTGGAACCATTCCCGACGCGCATCATCACCTTGTCCTTCGCCAGTCTCCGCTTATTCCGCAGCTCCTACTTTGAGTTACAAATGTGAGCAACCGCACAGGTATCAAATACCTAGGAGCTACTACGAGTACTGGTAAGGTACACATCAATTACATGTATATCACATATACCTTTAGTGTTGCCGTCCTTCTTGTCCTCTAAGTATTTGGGGCAGTTCCGCTTCCAGTGACCACTTCCCTTGCAATAAAAACACTCAGTCTCAGGCTTGGGTCCATTCTTTGGCTTCTTCCCGGCAGCTTGCTTACCATGCGCGGCAACCCCCTTGTCGTCCTTCTTGAAGTTCTTCTTACCCTTGCCTTTCTTAAACTTAGTGGTTTTATTCACCATCAACACTTGATGTTCCTTTTTGATCTCCACCTCCGCTGATTTCAGCATCGAATATACCTCAGGAATGGTCTTTTCCATCCCCTGCATATTGAAGTTCATCACAAAGCTCTTGTAGCTCGGTGGAAGCGACTGAAGGATTCTGTCAATGACCGCGTCATCCGGGAGATTAACTCCCAGCTGAGTAAAGCGGTTATGCAACCCAGACATTTTGAGTATGTGCTCACTGACATAACTATTTTCCTCCATCTTACAACTGAAGAACTTGTCGGAGACTTGATATCTCTCGACCCGGGCATGAGCTTGGAAAACCATTTTCAGCTCTTCAAACATCTCATATGCTCCGTGTTGCTCAAAATGCTTTTGGAGCCGCGGTTCTAAGCTGTAAAGCATGCCGCACTGAATGAGGGAGTAATCATCAGCATGTGACTGCCAAGCGTTCATAACGTCTTGGTTCTCTGGGATGGGTGCATCACCTAGTGGTGCTTCTAGGACATAATCTTTCTTGGCAGCTATGAGGATGATCCTCAGGTTCCGGACCCAGTCCGTATAGTTATTGCCATCATCTTTCAGCTTGGTTTTCTCTAGGAACGCGTTGAAGTTGAGGGCAACATTAGCGTGGGTCATTTGATCTACAAGACATATTGTAAAGATTTCAAACTAAGTTCATGATAATTAATTTCATCTAATCAAATTATTCAATGAACTCCCACTCAGATAGACATCCCTCTAGTCATCTAAGTGAAACATGATCCGAGTCAACTAGGCCGTGTCCGAGCATCACGTGAGACGGACTAGTCAACATCGGTGAACATCTTCATGTTGATCGTATCTTCTATACGACTCATGCTCGACCTTTCGGTCTTCCGTGTTCCGAGGCCATGTCTGTACATGCTAGGCTCGTCAATTCAACCTAAGTGTATTGCATGTGTAAATCTGTCTTACACCCATTGTATTCGAACGTTAGAATCTATCACACCCGATCATCACGTGGTGCTTTGAAACAATGAACCTTCGCAACGGTGCACAGTTAGGGGGAACACTTTCTTGAAATTATGTGAGGGATAACCTTATTTAAGCTACTGTCATTCTAAGCAAATAAGATGTAAAAACATGATAAACATCACATGCAATCAAATAGTGACATGATATGGCCAATATCATTTGCTCCTTTTGATCTCCATCTTCGGGGTGCCATGATCATCGTCACCGGCATGACACCATGATCTCCATCATCATGATCCCCATCATCGTGTCTTCATGAGGTCGTCTCGTCATCTATTACTTCTACTACTATGGCTAACGGTTTAGCAATAAAGTAAAGTAATTACATGACGTTTATGTTGACACGCAGGTCATAAATAAATTAAGACAACTCCTATGGCTCCTGCCGGTTGTCATACTCATCGACATGCAAGTCGTGATTCCTATTACAAGAACATGATCAATCTCATACATCACATATATCATTCATCACATCCTTTAGGCCATATCACATCACACGGCATATGCTGCAAAAACTAGTTAGACGTCCTCTAATTGTTGTTGCAAGTTTTTACGTGGCTGCTATAGGTTTCTTAGCAAGAACGTTTCTTACCTACGCCAAAACCACAACGTGATATGCCAATTTCTATTTACCCTTCATAAGGACCCTTTTCTTCAAATCCGATCCAACAAAAGTGGGAGAGATAGACACCCGCTAGCCACCTTATGCAACTAGTGCATGTCAGTCGGTGGAACCAGTCTCACGTAAGCGTACGTGTAAGGTCGGTCCGGGCCGCTTCATCCCATGATGTCGTCGAATCAAGATAAGACTAGTAACGGCAAGTAAATTGACAGTATCGACGCCCACAACTGCTTTGTGTTCTACTCGTGCATAGAAACTACGCATAAACCTGGCTCTGATACCACTGTTGGGTAACATAGCAGAATTTTAAAATTTTCTACGCATCACCAAGATCAATCTATGGAGTTATCTAGCAACGAGGGAAACGGGAGTGCATCTACATACCCTTGTAGATCACGCGCGGAAGCGTTCAAGAGAACGGGGTTGATGGAGTCGTACTCGTCGTGATCCAAATCACCGATGACCGAGCGCCGAACGGACGGCACCTCCGCGTTCAACACACGTACGGTTGGGAGAAGTCTCCTCCTTCTTGATCCAGCAAGGGGGAAGGAGAGGTTGATGGAGATCCATTAGCACGATGGCGTGGTGCTGGAAGCAACGGCGATCTCGGCAGGGCTTCGCCAAGCTCGGCGAGAGGGAGAGGTGTCACGGGAGGGAGAGGGAGGCGCCAGGGGCTAGGGTGCGGCTGCCCTCCCTCTCCCCCACTATATATAGGGCCCCTAGGGGGGCGCCGGCC
>NC_041392.1:142910960-142953034 GCF_002162155.2 Triticum dicoccoides
GCCAATGGGGGTGGCTTGCCCCCCAAGCCAAGTGGGGCGCCCCCCACCCCTAGGGTTTCCAACCCTAGGCGCAGGGGAGGCCCAAGGGAGGCGCACCAGCCCACCAGGGGCTGGTTCCCTTCCCCACTTCAGCCCATGGGGCCCTCCGGGATAGGTGGCCCCACCCGGTGGACCCCCGGGACCCTTCCGGTGGTCCCGGTACAATACCGGTGACCCCCGAAACTTTCCCGATGGTCGAAACTGGACTTCCTATATATAATTCTTCACCTCCGGACCATTCTGGAACTCCTCGTGACGTCTGGGATCTCATCCGGGACTCCGAACAACTTTCGGGTTACCGCATACTAATATCTCTACAACCCTAGCATCACCGAACCTTAAGTGTGTAGACCCTACGGGTTCGGGAGACACGCAGACATGACCGAGAGGACTCTCCGGCCAATAACCAACAGTGGGATCTGGATACCCATGTTGGCTCCCACATGCTCCTCGATGATCTCATCGGATGAACCACGATGTCGAGGATTCAATCAATCCCGTATACAATCCCTTTGTCAATCGGTACGTTACTCGCCCGAGACTCGATCGTTGGTATCCCAATACCTCGTTCAATCTCATTACCGGCAAGTCACTTTACTCGTACTGTAATGCATGATCCCGTGATCAACCACTTGGTCACATTGAGCTCATTATGATGATGCATTACTGAGTGGGCCCAGAGATACCTCTCCGTCATATGGAGTGACAAATCCCAGTCTCGATTCGTGCCAACCCAACAGACACTTTCAGAGATAACCGTAGTGCACCTGTATAGTCACCCAGTTACGTTGTGACATTTGGCACACCCAAAGCACTCCTACGGTATCCGGGAGTTGCACAATCTCATGGTCTAAGGAAATGATACTTGACATTCGGAAAAGCACTAGCAAACGAACTGCACGATCTTTGAGCTATGCTTAGGATTGGGTCTTGTCCATCACATCATTCTCCTAATGATGTGATCCCGTTATCAATGACATCTAATGTCCATAGTCAGGAAACCATGACTATCTTTTGATCAACGAGCTAGTCAACTAGAGGCTCACTAGGGACGTGTTGTGCTCTATGTATTCACACATGTATTACGATTTCCGGATAACACAATTATAGAATGAACAATAGACAATTATCATGAACAAAGAAATATAATAATAACCATTTTATTATTGCCTCTAGGGCATATTTCCAACAGTCTCCCACTTGCACTAGAGTCAATAATCTAGTTACATTGTGATGAATCAAACACCCATAGAGTTCTGGTGTTGATCATGTTTTGCTCTAGGGAGAGGTTTAGTCAACGGATCTGCTACATTCAGGTCCGTATGTACTTTACAAATATCTATGTCTCCATTTTGAACACTTTCACGAATGGAGTTGAAGCGACGCTTAATATGTGGGCTCCTTGGCAAGGGCAATAGCTCCAGTGTTGTCACAAAAGAGAGTCATAGGGCCCGACGCATTGGGAATGACTCCTAGGTCAGTAATGAACTCCTTCACCCAGATTGCTTCTTGTGCTGCCTCCGAGGCTGCCATGTACTCCGCTTCACATGTAGATCCCACCACAACGCTTTGCTTGCAACTGCACTAGCTGACTGCCCCACCATTCAAAATATACACGTATCCGGTTTGTGACTTGGAGTCATCCAGATCTGTGTCGAAGCTAGCATCGACGTAACCCTTTACGACGAGCTCTTCGTCACCTCCATAAACGAGAAACATATCATTAGTCCTTTTTAGGTACTTTAGGATGTTCTTGACCGATGTCCAGTGTTCCATGCCGGGATTACTTTGGTACCTTCCCACCAAACTTACGGCAAGGTTTACATCAGGTCTGGTACACAACATAGCATACATGATAGACCCTATGGCCGAGGCATAGGGGACGACACTCATATTTTCTCTATCTTCTGCCGTGGTCGGGCATTGAGCCGTGCTCAATCTCATTCCTTGCAACACAGGAAAGAACCCCTTCTTTGACCGATCCATATTGAACTTCTTCAATATCTTGTCAAGGTACGTACTCTGTGAAAGACCAATGAGGCGTCTCGATCTATCTCTATAGATCTTGATGCCTAATATGTAAGCAGCTTCTCCAAGATCCTTCACTGAAAAACACTTGTTCAAGTAGGCCTTTATGCTTTCCAAGAATTCTATATCATTTCCCATCAACAGTATGTCATCCAGATACAATATGAGAAATGCTACAGAGCTCCCACTCACTTTCTTGTAAATGCAGGCTTCTCCATAAGTCTGCGTAAACCCAAACGCTTTGATCATCTCATCAAAACGAATGTTCCAACTCTGAGATGCTTGCACCAGCCCATAGATCGAGCGTTGGAGCTTGCACACCTTGTCAGCATTCTTAGGATCGACAGAACCTTCCGGCTGCATCATATACAATTCTTCCTTAAGGAAACCATTAAGGAATGCCGTTTTGACGTCCATTTGCCATATCTCATAATCATAGAATGCGACAATTGCTAACATGATTCGGACGGACTTCAGCTTCGCTACAGGTGAGAAAGTCTCATCGTAGTCAACCCCTTGAACTTGTCGATAACCCTTAGTGACAAGCCGAGCTTTATAGATGGTTACATTACCATCCGCGTTTGTCTTCTTCTTAAAGATCCATTTATTTTCTATGGCTCGTCGATCATCAGGCAAGTTAGTCAAAGTCCATACTTCATTTTCATACATGGATCCTATCTCGGATTTCATGGCTTCCAGCCATTCGTCGAAATCTGGGTCCGCCATCGTTTCTTCATCGTTCGAAGGTTCACCATTGTCTAACAACATGATTTCCAGAATAGGATTGCCATGCCACTCTAGTGCGGAACGTGTCCTTGTGGACCTACGAAGTTTAGTAGCAACTTGATCTGAAGTTTCATGATCATCATCATTAACTTCCTCTCTAGTCGGTGCAGGCACCTCAGGAACATTTTCTTGAGCTGCACCACTCTCCGGTTCAAGAGGCAATACTTCATGAAGTTCTACTGTCCTCCCACTTACTTCTTTTGAGAGAAACTCTTTCTCTAGAAAGGATCCATTCTTGGCAACAAAGATCTTGCCTTCGGATCTGAGGTAGAAGGTATACCCAATAGTTTATTTAGGGTATCCTATGAAGACACATTTTTCTGACTTGGGTTCGAGCTTTTCAGGTTGAAGTTTCTTGACATAAGCATCGCATCCCCAAACTTTTTGA
This sequence comes from Triticum dicoccoides, assembly GCF_002162155.2. NCBI lineage: Eukaryota > Viridiplantae > Streptophyta > Magnoliopsida > Poales > Poaceae > Triticum > Triticum dicoccoides. The sequence continues at coordinate 142,914,202 of NC_041392.1, forward strand.
ACGCCAGCTTAGGTTTCTTCCCAAACCATAATTCATACAGTGTCGTCTCAATGGATTTCGACGGAGCCCTATTTAAAGTGAATGCGGCAGTCTATAAAGCATAGCCCCAAAATGACAGCGGTAGATCGGTAAGAGACATCATAGATCGCACCATATCCAATAGAGTGCAATTATGATGTTCGGACACACCACTACGTTGAGGTGTTCCAGGCGACGTGAGTTGTGAAACTATTCCACATTTCCTTAAGTGCGCGCCAAATTCGTGACTCAAGTATTCTCCCCCACGATCTGATCGCAAGAACTTGATCTTCCTGTCACGTTGATTCTCAACCTCACTCTGAAATTCCTTGAACTTTTCAAAGGCCTCGGACTTGTGTTTCATTAAGTAGACATACCCATATCTACTCAAGTCATCAGTGAGGGTGAGAACATAACGATAGCCACCGCGAGCCTCAACACTCATTGGACCGCACACGTCAGTATGTATGATGTCCAATAAGTTGGTTGCTCGCTCCATTGTTCCTAAGAACGGAGTCTTGGTCATTTTACCCACGAGGCATGGTTCGCACTTGTCAAATGATTCGTAATCAAGAGACTCCAAAAGCCCATCTTCATGGAGCTTCTTCATGCGTTTTGCACCTATGTAACCAAGGCGGCAGTGCCACAAGTATGTGGGACTATCATTATCAACCTTACATCTTTTGGTATTCACACTATGAATATGTGTAACATTACGCTTGAGATTCATTAAGAATAAACCATTCACCAGCAGGGCATGACCATAAATCATATCTCTCATATAAATAGAACAACCATTATTCTCGGATTTAAATGAGTAGCCATCTCGAATTAAACGAGATCCTGATACAATGTTCATGCTCAAAGCTGGCACTAAATAAAAATTATTGAGGTTTAAAACTAATCCCGCAGGTAAATGTAGAGGTAGCGTGCCGACAGCGATCACATCGACCTTGGAACCATTCCCGACGCGCATCATCACCTCGTGCTTCGCCAGTCTCCGCTTATTCCGCAGCTCCTACTTTGAGTTACAAATGTGAGCAACCGCACCGGTATCAAATACCCAGGAGCTACTACGAGTACTGGTAAGGTACACATCAATTACATGTATATCACATATACCTTTAGTGTTGCCGGCCTTCTTGTCCTCTAAGTATTTGGGGCAGTTCCGCTTCTAGTGACCACTTCCCTTGTAATAAAAACACTCAGTCTCGGGCTTGGGTCCATTCTTTGGCTTCTTCCCGGCAGCTTGCTTACCGGGCGTGGCAACCCCCTTGCCGTCCTTCTTGAAGTTCTTCTTACCCTTGCCTTTCTTAAACTTAGTGGTTTTATTCACCATCAACACTTGATGTTCCTTTTTGATCTCCACCTCCGCTGATTTCAGCATCGAATATACCTCAGGAATGGTCTTTTCCATCCCCTGCATATTGAAGTTCATCACAAAGCTCTTGTAGCTCGGTGGAAGTGACTGAAGGATTCTGTCAATGATCGCGTCATCTTAACTCCCACCTGAGTCAAGCGGTTATGCAACCCAGACATTTTGAGTATGTGCTCACTAACAGAACTATTTTCCTCCATCTTACAACTGAAGAACTTGTCGGAGACTTGATATCTCTCGACCCGGGCATGAGCTTGGAAAACCATTTTCAGCTCTTCAAACATCTCATATGCTCTGTGATGCTCAAAACGCTTTTGGAGCCCCGGTTCTAAGCTGTAAAGCATGCCGCACTGAACGAGGGAGTAATCATCAGCACGTGTCTGTGAAGCGTTCATAACGTCTTGGTTCTCTGGGATGGGTGCGTCACCTAGCGGTGCTTCTAGGACATAATCTTTCTTAGCAGCTATGAGGATGATCCTCAGGTTTCGGACCCAGTCCGTATAGTTACTACCATCATCTTTCAGCTTGGTTTTCTCTAGGAACGCGGTGAAGTTGAGGGCAACATTAGCGTGGGCCATTTGATCTACAGGACATATTGTAAAGATTTCAGACTAAGTTCATGATAATTAATTTCATCTAATCAAATTATTCAATGAACTCCCACTCAGATAGACATCTCTCTAGTCATCTAAGTGAAACATGATCCGAGTCAACTAGGCCGTGTCCGAGCATCACGTGAGACAGACTAGTCAACATCGGTGAACATCTTCATGTTGATCGTATCTTCTATACGACTCATGCTCGACCTTTCGGTCTTCCGTGTTCCGAGGCCATGTATGTACATGCTAGGCTCGTCAAGTCAACCTAAGTGTATTGCGTGTGTAAATCTGTCTTACACCCGTTGTATTCGAACGTTAGAATCTATCACACCCGATCATCACGTGGTGCTTCGAAACAATGAACCTTCGCAACGGTGCACAGTTAGGGGGAACACTTTCTTGAAATTATGTGAGGGATCACCTTATTTAAGCTACCGTCATTCTAAGCAAATAAGATGTAAAAACATGATAAACATCACATGCAATCAAATAGTGACATGATATGGCCAATATCATTTGCTCCTTTTGATCTCCATCTTCGGGGCGCCATGATCATCGTCACCGGCATGACACCATGATCTCCATCATCATGATCCCCATCATCATGTCTTCATGAAGTCGTCTCGTCATATATTACTTCTACTACTATGGCTAACGGTTTAGCAATAAAGTAAAGTAATTACATGACGTTTATGTTGACACGCAGGTCATAAATAAATTAAGACAACTCCTAAGGCTCCTGTCGGTTGTCATACTCATTGACATGCAAGTCGTGATTCCTATTACAAGAACATGATCAATCTCATACATCACATATATCATTCATCACATCCTTTTGGCCATATCACATCACACGGCATATGCTGCAAAAACTAGTTAGACGTCCTCTAATTGTTGTTGCAAGTTTTTACGTGGCTGCTACAGGTTTCTTAGCAAGAACGTTTCTTACCTACGCCAAAACCACAATGTGATATGCCAATTTCTATTTACCATTCATAAGGACCCTTTTCATCGAATCCGATCCGATAAAGTGGGAGAGACAGACACCCGCTAGCCACCTTATGCAACTAGTGCATGTCAGTCGGTGGAACCAGTCTCACGTAAGCGTACATGTAAGGTCGGTCCGGGCCGCTTCATCCCACGATGCCGTCGAATCAAGATAAGACTAGTAACGGCAAGTAAATTGACAATATCGACGCCCACAACTGTTTTGTGTTCTACTCGTGCATAGAAACTACGCATAAACCTGGCTCTGATACCACTGTTGGGTAACATAGCAGAATTGGTCCAAATCACCGATGACCGAGCGCCGAACGGACGGCACCTCCGCGTTCAACACACGTACGGTTGGGAAGAAGTCTCCTCCTTCTTGATCCAACAAGGGGGAAGGAGAGGTTGATGGAGATCCAACAACACGACGGCGTGGTGGTGGAAGCAACGGCGATCTCGGCAGGGCTTCGCCAAGCTAAGCGAGAGGGACAGGTGTCACGGGAGGGGGAGGGAGGCGCCAGGGGCTAGGGTGCAGCTGCCCTCCCTCTCCACCACTATATATAGGGCCCCTAAGGGGGGCGCCGGCCCTAGAGATTGAATCTCAAGGGGGGGCGGTGGCCAAGGGGGGTGGCTTGCCCCCCAAGCCAAGTGGGGCGCCCCCCACCCCTAGGGTTTCGAACCCTAGGCGCAGGGGGAGGCCCAAGGGAGGCGCACCAGCCCACCAGCGGCTGGTTACCTTCCCCACTTCAGCCCATGGGGCCCTCCGGGATAGGTGGCCCCACCCGGTGGACCCCCGGGACCCTTCCGGTGGTCCCGGTACAATACCGGTGACCCCCGAAACTTTCCCGATGTCCGAAACTGGACTTCCTATATATAATTCTTCACCTCCAGACCATTCTGGAACTCCTCGTGACGTCCGGGATCTCATCCGGGACTCCGAACAACTTTCGGGTTACCGCATACTAATATCTCTACAACCCTAGCGTAACCGAACCTTAAGTGTGTAGACCCTACGGGTTCGGGAGACACGCAAACATGACCGAGACGACTCTCCGTCCAATAACCAACAGCGGGATCTGGATACCCATGTTGGCTCCCACATGCTCCTCGATGATCTCATCGGATGAACCATGATGTCGAGGATTCAATCAATCCCGTATACAATTCTCTATGTCAATCGATACGTTACTCGCCCGAGACTCGATCGTCGTTATCCCAATACCTCGTTCAATCTCGTTACCGGCAAGTCACTTTACTGGTACCGTAATGCATGATCCCGTGATCAACCACTTGGTCACATTGAGCTCATTATGATGATGCATTACCGAGTGGGCCCAGAGATACCTCTCTGTCATACGGAGTGACAAATCCCAGTCTCGATTCGTGCCAACCCGACAGACACTTTCGGAGATACCCGTAGTGCACCTTTATAGTCACCCAGTTACGTTGTGACGTTTCGCACACCCAAAGTACTCCTACGGTATCCAGGAGTTGCACAATCTCATGGTCTAAGGAAATGACACTTGACATTCAGAAAAGCTCTAGCAAACGAACTACACGATCTTTGAGCTATGCTTAGGATTGGGTCTTGTCCATCACATCATTCTCCTAATGATGTGATCCCGTTATCAATGACATCTAATGTCCATAGTCAGGAAACCATGACTATCTTTTGATCAACGAGCTAGTCAACTAGAGGCTCACTAGGGACGTGTTGTGGCCTATGTATTCACACATGTATTACGATTCCCGGATAACACAATTATAGTATGAACAATAGACAATTATCATGAACAAAGAAATATAATAATAACCATTTTATTATTGCCTCTAGGGCATATTTCCAACACTCGATTCAACTAAAGTTGGAGAAAATGACAACCGCCAGCCACCTATGTGCAAAGCACGTCGGTAGAACCAGTCTCGCGTAAGCATACGCGTAATGTTGGTCTGGGCCGCTTCATCCAACAATACCGCTGAACCAAAGTATGACATGCTGGTAAGCAGTATGACTTGTATCGCCCACAACTTACTTGTGTTCTACTCGGGCATATAACATCTACGCATAAATCTGGCTCTGATACCACTATTGGGGAACGTAGTAATTTCAAAATTTTCCTACGCACACGCAAGATCATGGTGATGCATAGCAACGAGAGGGGAGAGTTTCGTCCATGTACCCTCGTAGACCGCTAAGCGGAAGCGTTATGACAACACGGTTGATGTAGTCGTACCGAACGTACCGCGAACGTACCGAACGTACGGCACCTCCGCATTCAGCACACGTTCAGCTTGGTGACGTCCCGCGAACTAGCGAACCAGTAGAGCTCGAGGGAGAGTTTCGTCAGCATGACAGCGTGGTGACGATGTTGATGAAGCTACCGTCGTAGGGCTTCTCCTAAGCACCTCTACAGTATGACCAAGGTGGATTATGGTGGAGGGGGGCACCGGACACGGCTGGGAGAGATCAATGATCAACTTGTGTGTTCTAGGGTGCCCCCTGCCCCCGTATATAAAGGAGCAAGGGGGAGCCAGCCGGCTATGTAGGGTGCGCCAAGAGGAGGAGTCCTCCTCCTAGTAGGAGTAGGACTCCCCTCTTTCCTACTCCTACTAGGAGGGGGAAAGGAAGGTGGAGAAGGAGAAGGAAAGGCCCCCCCCCCCTTCCTAGTCCAATTCAGACCAGAGGGGGAGGGGGCACGTGACCTGCCCTGGCTGGCCCCTCTCTCTCTCCACTAGGGCCCAACAAGGCCCATTAACCCCCGGGGGGGTTCCGGTAACGCCTCCGGCACTTCGGTAAAATCCCGATTTCACCCGAAACTCTTCCCATGTCCAAATGTAGGCTTCCAATATATCAATCTTTATGTGTTGACCATTTCAAGACTCCTCGACATTCCCATGATCATATTCGGGACTCTGAACTACCTTCGGTACATCAAAACATATAAACTCATAATACCGATCGTCACAGAACTTTAAGCGTGCGGACCCTATGGGTTTGAGAACTATGTAGACATGACCGAGACACGTCTCCGTTCAATAACCAATAGTGGAACCTAGATGCTCATATTGGTTCCTACATATTCTACGAAGATCTTTATCGGTCAAACCGCATAACAACATACGTTGTTCCCTTTGTCATCGGTATGTTACTTGCCTGAGATTCGATCGTTGATATCTCAATACCTAGCTCAATCTCCTTACTGGCAAGTCTCTTTGCTCGTTCTGTAATGCATAATCCCGCAACTAGCTCATTAGTTGCATTGCTTGCAAGGCTTATAGTCATGTGCATTACCGAGAGGGCCCAGAGATACCTCACCGACAATCGGAGTGACAAATCCTAATCTCGAAATATGCCAACCCAACAAGTACCTTCGGAGACACCTGTAGAGCACCTTTATAATCACCCAGTTACGCTGTGATGTTTGGTAGCACACAAAGTGTTCCTCCGGTAATAAGGAGTTGCATAATCTCATAGTCATTGGAACATGTATAAGTCATGAAGAAACCAATAGCAGTAAACTAAAATGATCAAGTGCTAAGCTAACAAAATGGGTCAAGTCAATCACATAATTCTACTAATGATGTGATCCCATTAATCAAATGAAATCTCATGTCAATTGATACGTCTCCAACGTATCTATAATTTTTGATTGTTCCATGCTATTATATTATCTATTTTGGATGTTAATGGGCTTTATTTTACACTTTTATATTATTTTTGGGACTAACCTATTAACCGGAGGCCCGGGCCAAATTGTTGTTTTTTTTGCCTATTTTAGTGTTTCGCCGAAAAGGAATATCAAATGGAGTGCAAACGGAATGAAACCTTCGGGAGCATTATTTTTGGAACAAACATGATCCAGGGGGACTTGGAGTGGACGTCAAGAAACAATCGAGGAGGCCATGAGGCAGGGGGCACTCTCGTGGGCCCCTCGTTGCTCCATCGACCTACTTCTTCCTCCTATATATATATATCCATATACCCCGAGGACATCCAGGAGCACCACGAAACCCTATTTCCACCGCCACAACCTTCTGTACCCAAGAGATCCCATCTTGGGGCCTTTTCCGGAGATCCGTCGGAGGGGGCATTGATCATGGAGGGCCTCTACATCAACTCATGGCCCCTCCGATGATGTGTGAGTAGTTTACTTCAGACCTTCAGGTCCATAGCTAGTAGCTAGATGGCTTCTTCTCTCTCTCTCTCTCTCTCTTTGGAACTCAATACAAAGTTCTCCTCGATTCTCTTGGAGATCTATCCGATGTAATCTTCTTTTGCGGTGTGTTTGTCGAGATCCGATGAATTGTGGGTTTATGATCAAGTTTGTCTATGAACAATATTTGAATCTTCTCTGAATTCTTTTATGTATGATTGGTTTATCTTTGCAAGTCTCTTCGAATTATCAGTTTGGTTTGGCCTACTAGATTGATCTTTCTTACAATGGGAGAAGTGCTTAGCTTTGGATTCAATCTTGCGGTGTCCTTTCCCAGTGACAACAGGGGCAGCAAGGCACGTATTGTATTGTTGCCATCGAGGATAAAAAGATGTGGTTTATATCATATTGCTTGAGTTTATCCCTCTACATCATGTCATCTTGCTTAATGCATTACTCTATTCTTATGAACTTAATACTCTAGATGCACGCTGGATAGCGGTCGATGTGTGGAGTAATAGTAGTAGATGCAGAATCGTTTCAGTCTACTTGTCGCGGACGTGATGCCTATATACATGTTCATGCCTAGATATTCTCATAATTATGCACTTTTCTATCAATTGCTCGATAGTAATTTGTTCACCCACTGTAATACTTATGATATCTTGAGAGAAGCCACTATTGAAACCTATGACCCCCGGGTCTATTTTCCATCATATAAGTTTCCAAACTATTTTATTTCGCAATCTTTACTTTCAATCTATATCGTAAAAATACCAAAAATATTTATCTTATTATTATTATCTCTATCAGATCTCACTCTTGCAAGTGGTCGTGAAGGGATTGACAACCCCTTTATCGTGTTGGTTGCGAGGTTCTTATTTGTTTGTGTAGGTACGAGGTGACTCGCGCGTGGTCTCCTACTGGATTGATACCTTGGTTCTCAAAAATTGAGGGAAATACTTACGCTGCTTTGCTGCATCACCCTTTCCTCTTCAAGGGAAAACCAACGCAGTGCTGAAGAGGTAGCAAGAAGGATTTCTGGCGCCGTTGCCGGGGAGATCTGCGCCAAGTCAAGACATACCAAGTACCCATCACAACTCTTATCCTTCGCATTACATTATTTTCCATTTGCCTCTCGTTTTCCTCTCCCCCACTTCACCCTTGTCATTTTATTCGCCCTCTTTTCCGTTCGCCTCTTTTTCCTTCCTGCGTTCCGTGTGCTTATTCTTTTTGCAATATGTTGCCATCATGTCTGAAACTGGGGAGGTTATCGTTTATAAGGACAATAATATGGAAAACTTTGATGATATTGATGATCTGTTGAAAATCCTACTATTTTACACACTAAAAAGTTTCGGATTGGTATCGGTAATATTATTGGGAAGGGAGTTATTCAAGATTTCTTTACTTGTGCCGGTGCTTTGCCCACCATGAGTGGATCTATCCTTCATAAAACTAGTAGTCTTGCAGATGCTATATCTTTGCTCATAGTTGAACTCGAAAGACAATTTTTACATATGCATCCTTCCATACAACGGATTTCCTAGGGTGGATGCTGGCCGTCCTCCCATAGAAGCGACCCTTTTCTATCAAGAAGACATTATGCGTTTACGATCTTTAGATCATGTTGCTTTTAATGAAAACCTTAGAAAAAAGGTTCCTACCAATGCTCTTGTTAATAGGATCTCTGAACTTAATGATAATTTTGCCATCTAGAACAATGGGCTAGGTTTTTCCCTTGAACAAAGGCTCCTAACTTTTTGCCAAAAGAATGCTTATAATGATGAATTGATTGTGCAATATGAGGAGCCAAAGGAGGAACCAACACCTCCCGAGCTTGATCTTGGGGACTTTTGTCCCATTAAATTTAGCCCTTTTGATTAATTTTGCTTGCCACAAAGAAAGCTTGCTTCTGAATGTAGGGAGTATGAGATGAGCTTTCGCGATTTACCTTATCATTATCATGGCAATACCTAGATCTATCTTTGCTTTTATGCCTAGCTAGGGGCATTAAATGATAGCGCTTGTTGGGAGGCAACCCAATTTTATTTTTATTCCTTGCTTTTTGCTCCTGTTTAGTAATAAAAAAATTATCTAGCCTCTGTTTTGGTTGTGTTTTTTGTATTTAATTAGTGTTTCTGCCAAGTAGAACCGTTGGGAAGACTTGGGGAAACTCTTCTTGATCTTGCTGTAAAAAACAGAAACTTTAGCGCTCACGAGAATTGCTGCCATTTTTTTATTGGAGAGAGCTATTTAGTTAATTATTTTTTAAGATGATTAATAGATAAATTATGCACGTTCAGAAATTTATTTTATAATTTTTGGGGTTCCAGAAGTTTGCGTTAGTCACAGATTACTACAGACTGTTCTGTTTTTGACAGATTCTGTTTTTCGTGTGTTGTTTGCTTATTTTGATGAATCCATGGCTAGTAAAAGAGTTTACAAACCATAGAGAAGTTGGAATACAGTAGGTTTAACATCAATATAAATAAATAATGAGTTCATTACAGTACCTTGAAGTGGTGTTTTGTTTTCTTTCGCTAACGGAGCTCACGAGATTTTCTGTTAAGTTTTGTGTTGTGAAGTTTTCAAGTTTTGGGTAAAGATTTGATGGATTATCGAACAAGGAGTGGCAAGAGCCTAAGCTTGGGGATGCCCAAGGCACCCCAAGGTAAAATCCAAGGACACCAAAAATCCTAAGCTTGGGGATGCCCCGGAAGGCATCCCCTCTTCTGTCTTCGTTCATCGGTAACTTTACTTGGAGCTATATTTTTATTCACCACATGATATATGTTCTGCTTGGAGCGTCTTGTACGATTTGAGTCTTAGCTTTTTAGTTTACCACAATCATCCTTGCTGCACACATCTTTTGAGAGAGACACACATGAATCGGAATTTATTAGAATATTCTATGTGCTTCACCTATATCTTTTGAGCTATATAGTTTTTGCTCTAGTGCTTCACTCATATCTTTTAGAGCACGGTGGTGGTTTTATTTTATAGAAATAATTGATCTCTCATGCTTAACTTATATTATTTTGAGATTCCTTTAGAACAACATGGCAATTTGCTTTTAGCCATAATAAAAACTTTCATATAAGTGCATTGAATACTATGAGAAGTTTGATACTTGATAATTGTTTTGAGATATGGAGATGATGATATTAGAGTCATGCTAGTTGAGTAGTTGTGAATTTGAGAAATACTTGTGTTGAAGTTTGTGATTCATGTAGCATGCACGTATGGTGAACCGTTATGTGATGAAGTCGGAGCATGATTTATTTATTGATTGCCTTCCTTATGAGTGGCGGTCGGGGACGAGTGATGGCATTTTCCTACCAATCTATCCCCCTAGGAGCATGCGCATAGTACTTTGTTTCGATAACTGTTGGTGTCAAAACTGGCTGATCTCGGGTAGGGGGTCCCGAACTGTGTGTCTAAGGCAGATGGTAACAGGAGGCAGGGGACACGATGTTTACCCAGGTTCGGGCCCTCTTGATGGAGGTAATACCCTACGTCCTGCTTGATTGTTCTTGATGATATGAGTATTACAAGAGTTGATCTACCACGAGATCATAGAGGCTAAACCCTAGAAGCTAGCCTATGGTCTGATTGTATGTTGTCCTACGGACTAAACCCTCCGGTTTAAATAGACACCAAAGGGGGCTAGGGTTACACAGAGTCGGTTACAAGGGACGAGATCTACATATCTGTATTGCCTAGCTTGCCTTCCACGCCAAGGAGAGTCCCATCCGGACACGGGACGAAGTCTTCAAGCTTGTATCTTCATAGTCCAACAGTACGGCCAAAGGATATAGTCCGGCTGTCCGGAGACCCCCTAATCCAGGACTCTGTCAGTAGCCCCTGAACCAGGCTTCAATGACGATGAGTCCGGCGTGCAGTATTGTCTTCGACATTGCAAGGCGGGTTCTTCTCCAAATCCTGAATATCTGCTAAGCAGTGTCTGACTCCCATAACTGTTGGACTTTCTTGGCTTCTGCGCCCAATAAGAGCTATCTTCCGAGGAGCCAGGGGGTTTTTACATTCGCCCTCCTAGCCAGGTAAATAAATCGTCTATTAAAGGGATGGGGATTCTTGGATCCAATCCACACCATCCTCCCACGGCAAGAATCCATCGGAGCATGCTCGAAAAAATCCATTCCATCATGGCTGGCCATCGCAGCTCCTCCTCCCACTCCCGTAGCCCTAAGCCCGATGATTGGGAGTAGTGTTCCGTCCCGCACAGCCAATTAGTAGAGTTGCAGACCCAGGGATTTCTCCCTCCAGCGTATATGGTCCCCGTCCGAGCCGGGCTCGCCACCTATAATGGCGGGGAGCAAGCAGAGAGCTTCCCCAATCCCTCCAAGGGGGAGCGGGTATGCCTTGTCCCTTACTTACTAAGGGGACTTGGATTTCCAATCCATCCATTCCTCCACGGACTCCTGGAGTTTTACGGCCTTCAGTTGCATAATTTCACCCCTGCTTCCATATTACACATCGCCGGTTACGTCACTGTTTGTGAGTTGTTTCTGGGCTGCGAGGCTCATTTCAAGCTGTGGAAGAGGCTATTCTGCCTTGTGCCCCATACACAGGAGGGGTCACTTTATCAAGTGGGTGGAGCCGTAATATGGTGCATCGCCGAGGCCGGATACCTGTCCGGTACCCCAAAGAAGACGTCCGAAGACTGGCCTTCGGAGTGGTTTTACATGGAGGACGTCCCTCTTCCAGACCCTATTCGGAGGGGTCTTCCCGAGTTCAGCAATGCTCCACTGAAGAAACGCCGAAGTTGGCGCCCATGGAGCCCCCAAGAGGAAGACAACGGAGAAGTCCTTTACCTGATGGACCGGATTAAAGTGCTGGCTCAATCAGGATTGACAATAATCGAGGTTATGTCAATATGCATAATGCGGGGGGTGCAGCTGCTTCAATATCGAGGGAACCCCTTGTGGTGTTTTAACGGGGAAGATGATGCCACCCGCTGCGGGCGTAAGGGACCGGACTCCGCCGCTGCTTTAGCAAAAAATTCTGTCCGAGTTGTTCAAGGGAGAGGAAGAGGAGTTCATCCGTATTAAGCCGCGGGATGGATTCTCCATGTACAACCCTCCAAGCTGGGTGAGTTGTCACTCTTTACTCCCAACCTTCCCGCATTCTTTGTCGTAAATACTCACCTTGTCGTTTCATGGCAGGAACTGCGAAAAGCTATAAGGGAGGTCAACAGCCCACCTCCACAACCAGAGGACCCTGACCGGGCCCTCGAACTCGGACTCTAAGAGGATCCGGACATATTTGTGGAGTTGATAGACAGGACATTCTATCAGTTGAGCTGCGATGACGCCATGGTGGCCATCATAGCCGACTATCCTGGGCTACTCCCTGCATCACAGGTAAGGAAAACCGAAGTCCCAACTTCCGATAAGGATCCTCTTTTATGCACTTCACCTACTGTACACGTATGGTGTTTTACAGGGAAGGCCTTCGGGACGCCATGCCGAACCCGCAGTGACTCGCCAACAAGGGGCATCGAAGCCGGGTAGGCCAAAAAGGAAGGCCGTTAGGACTGAGACGCCAGCGCAGAGGTATGATACAAAACCTTGCTCCGTGGTTGTCGTCTTTCTTTAAAATATAATGACGTCCATGTTTCCTAGTAGGAAGAACGGTCGCCGGACTATATCCGGAGAGGTTGCCGATCACGCCTCCACCAGTCGGGCTCCAGGGTCGGACATAGAGGCGGAAGCTAACATGAGGCGGACGCCGGATGCTCCTCCTACAGAGGATGCGGACAGACTATCCGCTACAAATTCCGAAGTGGAGAGCGCCATGAATCACAGGCGTCGCCGGGTCGTACTCCGTGACGCTTGTTTCTCCCAAGAGGCATTTGATGCCTTCAACTCAGGAGACGCGTACATCCGTGCTGCTCAAAATGGTCTTGCCAGAGCCACGGACCAGTATGTAAAGGATATACGGGTAGGAAAATCTGACGATTATATATATCAGTAGCCCCTGAGACTTGAAACAGTTGACACAACTGATTTAAGGATCATTATTTGTGCAGGTTCTTACAGAGTAGAATACCAATTGTCTCAAGAGCTGGAAGAGTGCAAAGCCCAGCTATAGGCCACGGTGGCCGTGTTGAAGGAGTCCGAGAAGGCCCCCTCTGGTAACAGTTGCTTCTGTTGCGAAGAATTACCGGTACCAGATAGTATGCGGCATGCATGCAAATCTAACAGTAGATGTTGCAGATGACCCCGGAGTGAATCCGGAGGCCGTGGCGGGGAATGCGGCACGTGCTGATGGACAGCTAGATGCTGGCGAGCGCGTGCTGACGCGAGTCAGGGAGGAGAAAAATAATCTCCAAGACGCAAATATTCGGCTGGGCGTGGAACTGAAAGATGTCCAAGCCCAGCTTGCGGACTGCGTGAAGGAGAATAAGCGGCTTCGGCACGGCATTTTTAGTAAGTGCTTGAACGAACTTTTTAAAGGAGTTCGGCGAAGAAGCCGGCTAACAGAGTTATGTCTACAGGTATGCTGACGGGTCATCCCGCGGAGGAGATGCCTGGGTCTTTGGGTGATCTTCTACCAGAGCTCTCACAACTGCACGAGCAAGCTCGGCAGGTGATGCAGGGTATTGCCCAAGCCTTGTGGCCATCCACGTCCCCGCCAGGAGGCATGGGGGAGCTTATAGAGAAGCTCAAGGGAGCGCGGCGGCGCTTCCGATTATGGAAGATATCAGCCTGCCGACAAGGTGCAAGGGAATCCTGGGCTATGGTGAAGGCGCGATATACCAAAGCTGACCCGAACCACATGGCCGAGGTCAGACCTGTGGGGCCTGATGGGAAAGAGATCCCTGTCAGTTTAGTGTATGACCAAGTAGAATTAGCCGCAAAGTATTCCCACCAGGATTGTAGGCTAGACAGCCTGTTGGATGGTATAGAAGAAGAATTTAATCAGTCTTAGTGACTGTGTACTTCAAGTGACATATGTAATGTCCTAGCCGGATTGTAAATCATTTGTCATGGCGGACCCTTTCGCTTCGACCTATGAACCCGATAGTCCGGAGTGAATCCGAATACCCGCTCGATTATGTATAGACCGGGGTATGCATGGAAACCAGGCGTAGGGGTCATAAGTGCTTGAACAGACAAGTACCCAACTAGCTATGTTATATTACATGGGTAGTAAGAAACATCTTCCAGGGAGAATAGTTCCGTTAAGGGTTCCTTTCCCTGGGTACGCATGCCCTAATGTGCATGTCCGAACTGCGAAAAGAGACGAATGCTATAAACATCTGGGGGCATGTTTCAAATTAAATAAAAGTCATCTTTTATTCACCGACCGAATATTCCCTTAAGAACGCTAGCTTTCGGCTTCACCCAGTCTGAGGTACACATCCGGCTGACCCGGTAGTAACAATCGCAGAGGTGCTCCCCTTATGCCCTAACCGAATTAACGAGAATGTAGGGCATAAATACAAGAGCCAGGCAACCCAGCTTGGCTAAAACTTAAGTCATATCGATGCATATAATGGCGAAAAAAGGTACATGCGGAAGAATAACACATGTGTGGGACATAAAGCCCAGAAAAATAGTTAGATTAAGCTTTTGTATAGGAATCCCCCAGGTATAATGAGTGCGGTTAGCGTGGCAAGATTGTGTAACCAAGACACAAGTTTTTAGCCTTTTAGGGCCTTGATGAGAAATAAAAAGAGAGAAAGAGAGAAAAGACAGATATGCAAAAAATTGACAGAGGTAAGGAGATGAACATAGAGTCTGGCGCTAGGCGTAGAATCTTCGGAGTCTGGCTGTGTTCCATGGGTTTGGCTCGAGTCGATTATCCGATGCATCCCGCAGACGGTACGCTCCACCGGTCAGAACCTAGTCAATAATGAAGGGACCTTCCCATTTGGGCTTGAGCTTGTTCTTTTTCTTCTCCGGCAGACATAGAACTAGTTCGCCAACATTATAGGTTCTGGCCCGTACTTCTCTGCTTTGATACCTTCGAGCCTGTTGCTGATAGAATGCGGAACGGGCCTTTGCCACGTCGCGCTCCTCCTCCAGGGCATCCAGACTGTCCTGCCGATCGAGCTCGGCCTCTTTTTCTTCGTACATGCACACTCAAGGTGAGTCATGAATTATGTCGCAAGGCAGAACCGCCTCTGCGCCATACACCATAAAGAATGGTGTGTATCCGGTAGTGTGATTTGGTGTGGTCCGTAGCCCCCATAGTATAGAGTCGAGCTCCTCTACCCAGTGCGTGTTTGATTCCTTTAAGGACCGCACTAGTCTAGGTTTAATGCCGCTCATGATAAGACCATTCGCTCGCTCGACTTGACCATTAGTTTGCAGGTGATAGACAAAAGCATAATCGAGCTTGATGTCCATATTGCTGCACCAAAGTTTCACCTCATCGGCTGTAAAATTTGTGCCGTTGTCAGTGATGATGCTATGGGGGATGCCATAATGGCGTACAACCCCAGATATGAAGTCTATCACTGGTCCTGATTCAGCCGTTTTGACAGGTTTGGCTTCTATCCATTTGGTGAATTTATCCACCATGACCAGTAAGTATTTTTTCTTATGGGTTCCCTCTTTAAGGGGTCCGACCATATCAAGCCCCCAGACCGTGAAGGGCCAAGTAATGGGGATTGTTTGGAGAGCGGTAGGCGGCATATGGCTTTGGTTTTCAAAAAGCTGGCAACCGACACAATGTTGGACCAGATGTTGCGCATCTGCCCGGGCCGTCGGCCAATAAAAACATGTACGGGATGCCTTGCTTACAAGGGCCCGGGCTGCGGCGTGGTGGCTGCCGAGTCCGGCATGGATTTCTGCAAAAAGCTTCCGCCCTTCTTCTTCGGACATACACCTTTGAAGGATTCCGGTAGTGCTTTTCTTATAAAGCTCTCCGTCGTGGACCTTGTAGGATTTAGATCGCTGCGCTATGCAGCGTGCCTCATTTTGGTCCTCGGGTAGTTCCTGCCTGGTTAGGTAGGCCAGGAATGGTTATGTCCACGGGGCGATGAAGGCCATTATTACGTGGGCTGAAGGTGTTATTTCGATGGCAGAGTCTCCGATTGTGTCGGAGTGTTCGGTATCTGGTGTTGTGACCGGGTCGGGACTATTATTGTCGGTGTCCCCTTCCCATACCACGGATGGCCTAAATAGTTTTTCCAGGAAGATGTTAGGTGGTACAGGGTCGCGCTTAGCGCCGATACAGGCAAGGATATCCGCCGCCTGATTATTTTCTCGAGCCACATGGTGGAATTCAAGCCCATCGAACCGAGCTGACATTTTGAGGACGGCGTTGCGATATGCTGCCATTTTCGGATCCTTGGCATCGAAGTCTCCATTTATTTGGGATATTGCGAGGTTTGAATCCCCGCGCACCTCCGGGCTTTGAATGCCCATGGAAACTGCCATCCGGAGATCATGTAATAGGGCCTCGTATTCGGCTGTGTTATTGGAGTCTGCATATAGTATTTGGAGTACATATTGAACTGTATCTTCGGTGGGGGACGTCAGGACGACGCCAGCCCCCAGACCAGCCAGCATTTTAGAGCCGTCGAAGTGCATGATTCAATTGGAGTATGCGCCGTACTCTTTAGGGAGTTCGGCTTCTGTCCATTCAGCGATGAAATCGGCCAGTACTTGCGACTTAATGGCTCGCCATTGTTTATATGTTATGTCGAACGGGAGGAGCTCGATAGCCCATTTGGCAATCTGGCCCGTGGCTGCGCGGTTGTTTATTATGTCGTTGAGTGGTACTTCGGAGGCCACCGTAATTGAACACTCTTGAAAGTAGTGTCGTAATTTCTGGGATGCCATGAATACCGCGTATGCTATCTTTTGATAGTGTGGGTACCGTGATTTGCATGGGGTGAGGACAGTAGATACATAATATACTGACATTTGAAGTGGGAATTTATGTCCATCTGTCTCGCGTTCGACAACGAGCACTGCGCTTACAACTTGGTGAGTTGCTGCTATATATAATAGCATTGGTTCACCGACATTTGGCACGGCCAAGATTGGGTTGGTGGCTAGGATGGATTTTAATTCTTCCAATCCGGCCGTGGCTGCGTCCGTCCACTCGAAGTGTTCGGTGCGTTGAAGAAGGCGATAAAGGGGGAGTGCCTTTTCTCCTAATCGGGAGATGAAGTGGCTTAAGGCCGCCACACATCCAGTTAACTTCTGGATTTTCTTGAGGTCAGTTAATATAGCCAACTGCGATAGAGCCTGGATCTTAGCCGGATTTGCTTCAATTCCTCTGGTGGAGACGAGAAAGCCCAGCGGCTTTCCAGCGGGTACGCCAAAAACGCATTTTTCCGGATTGAGATTAATGTCATATGTTCGGAGATTGTGGAACGTGAGCCTCAAGTCATCTATTAAGGAGTCGACGTGTCTGGTTTTAACGACCACATCGTCGATGTATGCCTCCACTGTTTTGCCAATCTGCTTTTCCATACATGTCTGAATCATGCGCTGATACGTTCCGCCGGCGTTTTTGAGCCCGAATGGCATTGTGTTAAAACAGAAGGGGTTGTATGGAGTGATAAATGTCGTTGCGGCTTGATCAGACTCCGCCATCTTAATTTGGTGGTAACCGGAGTATGCGTCGAGGAAGCACAATGAGTCGTGTCCTGCGGTAGCGTCGATAATTTGATTGATGCGAGGGAGGGGGAAGGGATCCTTTGGGCACGCCTTATTAAGGTCCTTGAAGTCGACGCATAGGCGCCAGGATTTGTCCTTCTTTGGCACCATCACCAGGTTTGCTAGCCAGTCCGGATGCTTTATTTCTCTAATGAACCCGGCCTCCAGTAACTTGGCTAGCTCCTCTCCCATGGCTTGTCACTTAGGTTCGGACAAACGCCGAAGAGTCTGCTTGACCGGCTTGAATCCTTTTAGAATGTTAAGGCTATGCTCAAACAGCCTACGTTGGATTCCTGGCATGTGTGAAGGATGCCAGGCAAATATGTCCCAATTCTCGCGCAGGAACTCCCATAGTGCGGCGTCTACGGCGGGGTTTAACTGTGCCCCGATGGATGCTGTTTTTGTGGGGTCCGTTGGATGGACTTGGAATTTGACTATTTCATCCACTGGTTTAAAGGAGGTGGACTTGGATCTTTTGTCTAGTATCACGTCGTCCCTGTCCACTATGGAGCGCACCGCGGTTAACTCCTCCACCACAAGGGCTTAAGATAATGCCTCGAGGGCCATTGCGGCTGTTTTGTTCTCAGCGCGGAGTGCTATGTCCAGATCACTAGCTAGAGTGATGATTCCATTGGTTCCGGGCATTTTGAGATTCATGTACCCGTAATGGGGTATGGCTTCAAAAATTGTGAATGCCTCCTGCCCTAAAAGGGTGTGCTATCCGCTACTAAACGGGGCCACTTGGAATGTGATTTCTTCGGACCTGTAATTCTCTGGAGTGCCGAATACCACATCTAGTGTGATTTTCCCAGCGCAACATGCCTCCCGACTAGGGATGATTCCTCGGAAGGTCGTAGTGCTTTGCTCAATACGGTTGCTGTCTATTTACATTTTTTGAAGAGTCTCCTCATAAATGAGGTTTAATCTGCTGCCGACGTCCATGAGAACTTTAGTGAGCCGAAAGCCGTCCACAATTGGACTGAGAACCAAAGCGGCTGGTTCTCGGGCTGTTCGGAATTTAGGTTCGTCACTGGCATTGAATGTAATGGCTGTGTCGCTCCATGGATTTATTGCTGCTACATGGCAGACTTCGGCAAGGCTGTGGAGTGCTCGCTTACGCCTATTATTTGAGGCCAAGGTATCGAAGACTGTTAATACTGTATTGTTGTCCACAAGAGGGTGTTTTGGATGAGGAGATCCTCATCGCTCTTGGCCACCTGCCGGAGTACCCAATATGCTCTAAGGCTATGTGTTGGTATGGTATCCGCTGTACTATGAATTTTGCAGGGCCCGTTAAGCCATCCCTCCAATATGGTTCCACGCCCTGTAGTGGGTTTTGTTTTTTTTTTGTAATTGAGTCGGGCGACTTATGAGAGTGCACCCTTTCAGTTCGGACTGGGGGTTTGGTCAGAGCCGGATTGTCCCAAAATTGTGTTTGGGTTTTACAGGCGCTTTCCATCGCACAGTACTTCCGTACTATGGCCGCCAAGTCAGCGAAGTGTGCTATGTCACGGTGACTTATGGCGTTGAGGATTCCCTTGTCCGTGCATTTGTTGCAAAAGAACGAAATTGCGTCTTCCTCGCGACAGTCCTTGACCTTGTTCATTACAAGGAGGAATCTGGCCCAATAGTGATGTACTGTCTCTTGGGGCACTTGCCTAATGTGGGAAAGATCATTTGTATTTGGGTGGGTGGGTGGATTTAAGTCTGTACCTTGACCCAATCTGAGACCCCGGGGCAGGGGAGTTTCCGATCTTGGAAGTTCGGGCTCCAGGATGTTTCCCCATAGGTTCGGTATGCAGCCTGATTCTAGTTTCAGGGTTAGGGTGATGTCCTCCCGTGAGCGGGTATCCGGCTCGGAGAGCTTGGGAATCCGGACATAGTTCGTCCTCGGGATAGAGGGAGAATCGCCGCATTGCTCCTCCACCACCGCTATCTGATGGGTGACCGGCGAAGAGTTAATCTCCCTTTGGTCGGGTTTAAGCCTGATCCGATCGTAGTCTGTAGCGACTCCCAGAGCTGCGATGTGATCCAAGAGCTCGTTCAAAGAGGAGATCTCCATTGGATCCATCTGCTCGGCAAATTTCGAGCCGATCTGGAGGCCATTTTCGATGACCCGAGAAGTCATCATCGGCGCAGCGGCCGAGCGGGCGGTCATGACGAAGCCGCCTAGTCGGAGAGTTTGGCCTACAGCCAGGGCTCCCCCAGAGGTGATGTTGTCCTTGACAATGAGACGAGCCATCCCTCCTTATGATGACGACACAGCAGAACTCTCAATGAAAGCACCAATGTCGGTGTCAAAACCAGCGGATCTCGGGTAGGGGGTCCCGAACTGTGCGTCTAAGGCGGATGGTAACAGGAGGCAGGGGACACGATGTTTACCCAGGTTTGGGCCCTCTTGATGGAGGTAATACCCTATGTCCTGCTTGATTGTTCTTGATGATATGAGTATTACAAGAGTTGATCTACCACGAGATCGTAGAGGCTAAACCCTAGAAGCTAGCCTATGGTATGATTGTATGTTGTCCTATGGACTAAACCCTCCAGTTTATATAGACACCGGAGGGGGCTAGGGTTACACATTTTCGGTTACAAGGGAGGAGATCCACATATCTGTATCGCCTAGCCTGCCTTCCACGCCAAGGAGAGTCCCATCCGGACACGGGACGAAGTCTTCAAGCTTGTATCTTCATACTCCAACAGTCCGGCCAAAGGATATAGTCCAGCTGTCTGGAGACCCCCTAATCCAGGACTCCCTTAATAACTAATAGAATTTTGCAATAAGTATGTGATTTCTTTATGACTAATGTTGAGTCCATGGATTATACGCACCCTCACCCTTCCACATTTGCTAGCCTCTCTAGTACCGTGCAACTTTTGCCGGTACCATAAACCCACCATATACCTTCCTCAAAACAGCCACCATACCTACCTATTATGGCATTTCCATAGCCATTCCGAGATATATTGCCATGCAAGTTTCCACCGTTCCATTTGTTATGAAACTCTTCATCATTGTCATATTGCCGTCCATGATCATATAGTTGACATCGTATTTGTGGCAAAGCCATCGTCCATGATTTTTTTCATACATGTCACTCTTGATTCATTGCATATCCCGGTACACCGCCGGAGGCATTCACATAGAGTCATATTTTGTTCTAAGTATTGAGTTGTAATTCTTGAGTTGTAAGTAAAAAAGAAGTGTGATGATCATCATTATTAGAGCATTGTCCCATGTGAGGAAAGGATGATGGAGACTATGATTACCCCACAAGTCAGGATGAGACTCCGGATGAAAAATAAAAAAAAAGAGAAAAGAAAAGAGTCCAAAAAGAAAAAGAAAGAAAGAAGGCCCAAATAAAAAAATGAGAGAAAAAGAGAGAAGGGACAATGTTACTATCCTTTTTCCACACTTGTGCTTCAAAGTAGCACCATGATCTTCATGATAGAGAGTCTCCTATGTTGTCACTTTCATAAACTAGTGGGAATTTTACATTATAGAACTTGGCTTCTATATTCCAACGACGGGCTTCCTCAAATTTCCCTAGGTCTTCCTGAGCAAGCAAGTTGGATGCACACCCACTTAGTTTCTTTTGTTGAGCTTTCATACACTTATAGCTCTAGTGCATCCGTTGCATGGCAATCCCTACTTACTCACATTGATATCTACTGATGGGCATCTCCATAGCCCATTGATATGCCTAGTTGATGTGAGACTATCTTCTCCTTTTTGTCTTCTCCACAACCATAATTCTATTCCACCTATAGTGCTATATCCATGGCTCACGCTCATATATTGCGTGAAGATTGAAAAAGTTTGAGAACATCAAAAGTATGAAACAATTGCTTGGCTTGTCATCGGGGTTGTGCATGATTTAATATTTTGTGTGATGAAGATAGAGCATAGCCAGACTATATGATTTTGTAGGCATAACTTTCTTTAGCCATGTTATTTTGAGAAGACGTGATTACTTAGTTACTATCCTTGAAGTATTATTATTTCTATGTCAATATTAAACTTTTATCTTGAATCTTTCGGATCTGAACATTCATGCCACAATAAAGAAAAATTACATTGAGAAATATGTTAGGAAGCATTCCACATCAAAAAAAAGTTGTTTTTACCATTTACCTACTCGAGGACGAGTAGGAATTAAGCTTGGGGATGCTTGATACATCTCCAACGTATCTATAATTTTGTATTGTTCCATGCTATTATATTATCTGTTTTGGATGTTAATGGGCTTTATTTTACACTTTTATATTATTTTTGGGACTAACCTATTAACCGGAGGCCCAACCCAAATTGCTGTTTTTTTGCCTATTTCAGTGTTTCGCCGAAAAGGAATATCAAACGGAGTCCAAACCGAATGAAACCTTAGGGAGTGTTATTTTTGGAACAAACGTGATCAGGGGACTTGGAGTGGACGTCAAGAAACAATCGAGGAGGCCACGAGGCAGGGGGGTGCGCCCACCCCCTGGGCGCGCCCTCCACCCTCGTGGGCCCCTTGTTGCTCCACTGACCTACTTATTCCTCCTATATATATATATCCATATACCACGAGAACAACCAGGAGCACCACGAAACCCTATTTCCATCGCCGCAACCTTCTATACCCAAGAGATCCCATATTGGGGCCTTTTTCGCAGCTTCGCCAGAGGGGGCATTGATCACGGAGGGCCTCTACATCAACTCAGGTCCCCTCCGATGATGTGTGAGTATTTTACTTCAGACCTTCAGTTACATAGCTAGACGGCTTCTTATCTCTCTCTTTGGATCTCAATACAAAGTTCTCCTCGATTCTCTTGGAGATCTATTCGATGTAATCTTCTTTTGCGGTGTGTTTGTCGAGATCCGATGAATTGTGGGTTTATGATCAAGTTTATCTATGAACAATATTTGAATCTTCTCCGAATTCTTTTATGTATGATTGGTTTATCTTTGCAAGTATCTTCGAATTATCAGTTTGGTTTGGCCTACTAGATTGATCTTTCTTGCAATGGGAGAAGTGCTTAGCTTTGGGTTCAATCTTGCGGTGCTTGATCCCAGTGACAGAAAGGGAAACGACACGTATTGTATTGTTTCCATCGAGGATAAAAAGATGGGTTTTATATCATATTGCATGAGTTTATCCCTCTACATCATGTCATCTAGCTTAAGGCGTTACTCTGTTCTTATGAACTTAATACTCTAGATGTATGCTGGATAGCAGTCGATGTGTGGAGTAATAGTAGTAGATGTAGAATCATTTCGGTCTACTTGTCTCAGACGTGATGCCTATATACATGATCATGCCTAGATATTCTCATAATTATTCACTTCTCTATCAATTGCTCAACAATAATTTGTTCACCCACCGTAATACTTATGTTATCTTGAGAGAAGCCACTAGTGAAACATATGGCCCCCGGGTCTATTCTCCATCATACAAGTTTCCAATCTATTTTATTTTGCAATCTTTACTTTCAATCTATATCATAAAAATACCAAAAATATTTATCTTATTATTATTATCTCTATCAGATCTCACTCTTGCAAGTGGCCGTGAAGGGGTTGACAACCCCTTTATCGCATTGGTTGCGAGGTTCTTATTTATTTGTGTAGGTACAAGGTGACTCGCGCGTAGTCTCCTACTGGATTGATACCTTGGTTAACAAAAACTGAGGGAAATACTTACGCTGCTTTACTGCATCACCCTTTCCTCTCTGAGGGAAAACCAACGCAGTTATCAAGAGGTAGCATCTATGGCTAGGAAACTCAACCATCTTTGATCAACGAGCTAGTCAAGTAGAGGCATACTAGTGACACTATGTTTGTCTATGTATTCACACATGTATTATGTTTCCGGTTAATACAATTCTAGCATGAATAATAAACATTTATCATGATATGAGGAAATAAATAATAACTTCATTATTTCCTCTAGGGCAAATTTCCTTCAATAAGTAGATGATGGGTTGCTAGAGTGAAAGAAGCTTAAACCCTAATTTATGAGTTGCTTCGTAAGGGGCTGATTTGGATCCATATGTTTCATGCTATGGTTAGGTTTACCTTAATACTTCTTTTGTAGTTGCGGATGCTTGCAAGAGGGGTTAATCATAAGTGGGATGCTTGTCCAACGAAGGGTAGTACCCAAGCACCGGTCCACCCACATATCAAATTATCAAAGTACCGAACGTGAATCATATGAACGTGATGAAAACTAGCTTGACGATAATTCCCATGTGTCCTCGGAAGCGCTTTCCTTTATATAAGAGTTTGTCTAGGCTTGCCCTTTGCGACAAAAAGGATTGGGCCATCTTGCTTCACCTTGTTTACTTTTATTACTTGTTACCTGTTACAAATTACCTTATCACAAAACTATCTGTTACCGATAATTTCAGTGCTTGCAGAGAATACCTTACTGAAAACTGCTTATCATTTCCTTCTGCTCCTCGTTGGGTTCGACACTCTCACTTATCGAAAGGACTACGATAGATCCCTTATACTTGTGGGTCATCAAGACTCTTTTCTGGCGCCGTTGCCGGGGAGTAAAGCGCCTTTGGTAGGTGGACTTTGGTTAGGAAAAAATTATATAGTGTGCTGAAATTTACTGTCACTCGTTACTATGGAACATAATCCTTTGAGGGGCCTGTTTGGGGTATCTTCACCCCGGCCAGTAGAGCAAAGAGTTTCTCCTCAACCTACTGAACCAACTGAAAATGTTTACTTTGAAATTCCTTCGGGTATGATAGAGAAACTGCTAGCTAATCCTTTCACAGGTGATGGAACATTACATCCCGATTTGCACCTAATCTATGTGGACGAAGTTTCTGGATTATTTAAGCTTGCAGGTATGCCCGAGGATGTTATCAAGAAGAAGGTCTTCCCTTTGTCTTTGAAGGTAAAGGCATTGACATGGTTTAGGCTATGTGATGATATGGGATCATGGAACTACAACCGATTGAAACTGGAATTTCATCAGAAGTTTTATCCTATGCATCTTGTTCACCGTGATCGTAATTATATATAAAAAAATTTGCCTCGCGGAGGAGAAAGCATCACTCAAGCTTGGGGAGGCTTAAGTCAATGTTATATTCATGCCCAATCATGAGGTCTCAAGAGAAATTACTATTCAAAAATTTTATGCTCGGCTTTCTCTCGATAATCGCTCCATGCTCGATACTTGTTGTACTAGATCTTTTATGATGAAGACTATTGAATTCAAATGGGATTTATTGGAAATAATTAAGCGCAACTCTGAAGATTTGTATCTCGATGAAGGTAAGGAGTCGGGTATAACCCCAAAGTTTGATTGTGTTAAATCTTTTATGAATACCGATGCCATTCATGAATTTATCACTAAATATGGACTTGGCTCTGAGATAGTAGATTCTTTCTGTGAATCCTTTGCTACTCATGTTGATCTCCCTAAGTAGAAGTGGTTTAAATATAATCCTCCCATTGAAGTAAAAGTAGTTGCACCTATTAAAGTTGAAGAAAAGACTATCACTTATAATGATCATGTTGTGCCTACTGCTTATATTGAGAAACCACCTTTCCCGGTTAGAATAAAGGATCATGCTAAAGCTTCAACTGTAGTTCATAAGAGTAATACTAGAACACATACTCCCTCTGAGCAAATTAAAGTTGAACCTAGTGTTGCTATGGTTAAAGATCTCTTGGCCGATAATATTGATGGGCATGTTATTTACTTCTGTGATGAAGCTGCTAGAATTGCTAGGCCCGATACTAAAAATAAGCATAGACCTGTTGTAGGAATGCCTATTATTTCTGTTAAAATAGGAGAACATTGATATCATGGCTTATGTGATATGGGTGCTAGTGCAAGTTAAATACCTCATTCCTTATATAAAGAAATTATGCATGATATTGCACCTGCTGACATAGAGGAAATTGATGTCACAATCAAGCTTGCCAATAGAGACACTATTTCACCAGTTGGGATTGTTAGAGATGTTGAAGTCTTGTGTGGGAAAGTTAAATATCCTACTGATTTTCTTGTTCTTGGTTCCCACAAGATAACTTTTGTCCCATTATATTTGGTAGACCCTTGTTGAATACTGTTAATGCTAGGATCGATTGCAAAAAGGATGTTGTTACTATTGGTTTGGGGGATATGTCTCATGAGTTTAATTTTGCTAAATTTCGTAGACAACCCCATGATAAAGAATTGCCTAGTATAAAATTATTGGTCTTGCTTCTATTGCCGTGCCTCCTAGTGATCCTTTAGAACAATATTTGCTCGACCATGAAAATGATATGTTTATGTATGAAAGAAGGGAAATAGATGAAGTATTCGTTAAACAGGGACCTATTTGGAAACACAACTTGCCTGTTGAAGTTCTAGGGGATCCTCCTCCACCCAAGGGTGATCCCATGTTTGAGCTTAAGCCTTTACCTGATACTCTTAAATATGCTTATCTTGATGATAAAGAGATATATCCTGTTATTATTAGTGCTAACCTTTCAAAGCAAGAAGAAAAGAAACTATTGAAAACTCTGAAGAAGCACCGTGCTGCTATTGGATATACTCTTGATGATCTTAAGGGCATTAGTCCCACTCTATTCCAGCACAAAGTAAAATTGGAGAATGACGCGAAACCGGTTGTTGATCACCAACGACGGTTAAATCCTAAGATGAAAGAAGTGGTAAGAAAAGAAATACTAAAGCTTCTGGAGGCAGGTATAATTTATCCCGTTGCTGATAGTCAGTGGGTAAGTCCTGTCCATTGTGCCCCTAAGAAGGGAGGTATTACTGTTGTTCCTAATGATAAAGATGAATTGATCTGACAAAGAATTGTCATAGGTTATAGAATGGTAATTGATTTCCGCAAATTAAATAAAGCTATTAAAAAGGATCATTACCCTTTCCCTTTTATTGATCAAATGCTAGAAAGATTATCCAAACATACACATTATTGCTTTCTAAATGGTTATTCTGGTTTCTCTCAAATGCCTGTGTCAAAAGAGGATCAAGAAAAGACAACTTTTACTTGCCCTTTCGGTACCCTTGCTTATAGACGTATGCCTTTTGGTTTATGCAATGCACCTACTACCTTTCAAAGATGTATGACTGCTATATTCTCTGGCTTTTGTGAAAAGATTGTTGAGGTTTTCATGGATGATTTCTCAGTATATGGAACTTCTTTTGATGATTGCTTATGCAACCTTGATCGAGTTTTGCAGAGATGTGAAGAAACTAATCTTGTCTTGAATTGGGAGAAGTGCCACTTTATGGTTAATGAAGGTATTGTCTTGGGGCATTAAATTTCTTAAAGAGGTATTGAAGTTGATAAGCTAAAGTTGATGCTATTAAAAAGATGTCGTGTCCTAAGGACATTAAAGGTATAAGAAGTTTCCTTGGTGATGCCGGTTTTTATAGGAGGTTCATTAAGGACTTCTCTAAAATTACTAGGCCTCTGACTAATCTCTTACAAAAGGATGTTCCATTTGTCTTTGATGATGATTATGTAGAAGCATTTGAAATACTTAAGAAAGCCTTGACTTCTGCACCTATTGTTCACCCACCTGATTGGAATTTACCCTTTGAAATTATGTGTGATGCTAGTGATTATGCTATAGGGGCTGTTCTAGGACAAAGGGTTGATAAGAAATTAAATGTTATCCAATATGCTAGTGAGACTCTGGATAGTGCCCAGAGAAATTATGCTACTACTGAAAAAGAATTTTTAGCAGTTGTGTTTGCTTGTGATAAGTTCAGACCTTATATAGTTGATTCTAAAGTAACTGTTCACACTGATCATGCTGCTATTAAATATCTTATGGAAAAGAAAGATGCTAAACCTAGACTTATTAGATGGGTTCTATTGCTTCAAGAATTTGATTTGCATATTATTGATAGAAAGGGAGCTGAGAACCCTGTTGCAGACAACTTGTCTAGGTTAGATAATATTCTTGATGACCCACTACCTATTGATGGTAGCTTTCCTGAAAACAATTAGCTGTCATAACTGCCTCTCGTACTGCTCCATGGTATGCTAATCATTGTTGAGGAAATCGTTAACTGGTAGCTGCTAGGTTGGTTGGGGAGTTGGGGATTAATAGGCTAATCGGCAAGTTAATCGGCCATTTAATCAATTAATCGGTTGGTTTATCGGTTTATCGGCTACTTGGTGACCCTACGAGTAGGGATTAATCGGCAAGTTAACTGGTTAATCGGATGAATTCTTGAACAGGGATGCTAATTATGCTAATTACATTGTTGCTAAATTTATATCACCTAGTTTCACATACCAACAAAAGAAAAAGTTCTTCTATGATTTAAGACATTACTTCTGAGATGACCCACACCTTTATAAAGAAGGTGTAGATGGTGTTATTAGACGTTGTGTACCTGAGCATGAACAGGAACAGATCCTACGCAAGTGTCACTCCGAGGCTTATGGAGGACACCATGCTGGAGATAGAACTGCACATAAGGTATTGCAATCCGGTTTTTATTGGCCTATGCTCTTTAAGGATGCCCGTAAGTTTGTTTTGTCTTATGATGAATGTCAAAGAATTGGTAATATTAGTAGACGTCAAGAAATGCCTATGAATTATTCACTTGTTATTGAACCATTTGATGTTAGGGGCTTTGACTATATATGGGACCGTTTCCTACCTCTCATGGGTATACTCATATTTTAGTTGCTGTTGATTACGTTACTAAGTGGGTAGAAGCTATTCCAACTAGTAGTGTTGATCATAACACCTCTATTAAGATGCTTAAAGAAGTTATCTTTCCGAGGTTTGGAGTCCCTAGATATTTAATGACTGATGGTGGTTCACATTTTATTCATGGTGATTTTCGTAAGATGCTTGCTAAGTATGATGTTAATCATAGAATTGCATCTCCATATCATCCACAGTCTAGTGGTCAAGTAGAACTGAGCAATAGAGAGCTTAAATAATTTTGCAAAAGATTGTTAATTGATCTAGAAAAATTGGTCCAAGAAACTTGATGATGCATTATGGGCTTATAGAACTGCATATAAAAATCCTATGGGTATGTCTCCGTATAAGATGGTTTATGGAAAAGCATGTCACTTACCTCTCGAACTAGAACATAAGGCATATTGGGCTATTAAAGAGCTCAATTGTGATTTCAAACTTGCCAGTGAGAAGAGGCTTTTTGACATTAGCTCACTTGATGAATGGAGAACCCATGCCTACGAGAATGCCAAACTGTTTAAAGAAAAAGTTAAAAAATGGCATGACAAAAGGATACAAAAACGTGAGTTTAATGTAGGTGATTATGTATTGTTACAAAACTCTCGTTTAAGATGTTTTGCAGGAAAACTCCTCTCTAAATGGGAAGCTCCTTACATCATCGAGGAGGTCTATTGTTCTGGTGCCATAAAAATCAACAACTTCGAAGGCACAAATCCGAGGGTGGTGAATGGCCAAAGAATCAAACATTATATCTCGGGTAATCCCAGAAATGTTGAAACTAATGTTATTGAAACCGTAAGCCCGGAGGAATACATAAGGGACACTTTCTAGAACGTTTCAGACTCCGAAAAGGAATAGGTACGTGGTACGGTAAGTAAACCGACTCCAAAACAGTTCTAATAGCAATTTTTCTTTGTTTTGGAATATTTAAGAAAATAGGAGAATAAAAAGTATTTCGGAAAGGACACGAGGCATCCACGAGGGTGGAGGGCGCGCCCTACCCCCCTGAGCGTGCCACCTGCCTCGTGGGCACCTTGTGTGCTCTCCGGACTCCGATTTCTTGTACGAGACTTCTTTTGGTCGGTAAAAATTCATTATATAATCTCCCGAAGGTTTTGACCACCATACCACGCACACATCCTCTGTTTTTGTTTCGAGCTATTTCTGCTGCAGATTAGAGCAATATTTCATCCCAAGATTCGGAGGGAGAAAGCTATGTGGCTGATTACCTTGCAGATCATAAGGTCTGCGAGGACTTGCAGCATTGTGGTTGGACCACGGAGGAAGAAGAAGACTATGAGCCTAGGGGAAGGGAGGAGACGAGCTCAGATGAAGATGAAGTCACATTCCCTCAACCTGGGGACATGTATGTGGACTTCAAAAAGTCAAGCCTCCCCGATAGAGCGAAGAAACCTAAGATCGAGTTTATCCCTTTTCGCCTCTTGCAGGAGAACAAACAGGAACTATGCAAAAAGATATTAAGCCTTGAGCAGGAGATCGATGACCTAAGGGAGAAAAATTCTATCCTCAAGCGCAAATTAAGGAACAAGCCTACATCATCAACAACTCCATCATCACCACCTCCGAAGAAGGAGGCATAAACACATGGGTATGGTCACTCCCCTTGGCAACTGCCAAGCTTGGGGGAGGGCCCCGGTATCGTATCACCATCATACTTTTATCTTTACCGTTTTTCTTAGTTCGATCCTTTTGGTAATATCTTGATCTAGTAGAATAAAGTTTTAGTATGATCTAGTTTTGAGTTTTGCTTTATGATCCTTCTATGTAATCGAGTCCGTGAGCTATATATAATAAAGATTAGTGTTGAATCAAGGGCTTGATTATCTTGCTATGATCTTGAGGGAATAAAATAAAAGAGAAAGAATAAAAAGAAATAAATAGATCATATGGATCTTACGGAGAGTAATGACTTCACATATAAAGAGTATGATGAATAAAAGTTGTTGAGAGTTGACAAGAATAGTTTTGGTCATCATTGCAATTAATAGGAAGTAATAAAGTAAGAGAGATTTTCACATATAAATATACTATCTTGGACATCTTTTATAATTTTGAGCACTCGTTAAAATATGACATACTAAAGAGTTGATGTTGGACAAGGAAGACAACTTAATGGGTTATGTTTTCATACATCCGAAATAAATTATATTGTCATGGATCATCCAACATGTTGAGCTTGCCTTTCCCTCTCATGCTAGCCAAATTCTTTGCACCAAGTAGAGATACTACTTGTGCTTCCAAATATCCTTAAACCCAGTTTTGCCATAAGAGCCACCATATCTACCTATGGATTGAGTAAGATCCTTCAAGTAAGTTGTCATTGTTGCAAGCAATAAAAATTGCTCTCTAAATATGTATGATTTATTAGTGTGGAGAAAATAAACTTTATACAATCTTGTGATGTGGAAGAAATAAAAGCGACGGACTGCATAATAAAGGTCCATATCACAAGTGGCAATATAAAGTGACGTTCTTTTGCATTAAGACTTCGTGCATCCAACCATAAAAACACATGCCAACCTCTGCTTCCCTCTACGAAGGGCCTATCTTTTATTCTTGTCTTATACTTCATACAAGAGTCATGGTGATCTTCACCTTTCCTTTTTACATTTTATCCTTCGGCAAGCACAATGTGTTGGAAAGATCCTGATATATATATAGCTAATTGGATATAAGTTTGCTTTAACTATTATTGTTGACATTACCCTTGAGGTAAAAGGTTGGGAGGCAAAACTATAAGCCCCTATCTTTCTTTGTGTGGGATTAAAACTTCATACCCATAAGTATTGCGTGAGTGTTAGAAATCGTGGAAGACTAAATGATAGTTGAGTATGTGGACTTGCTGAAAACCTCTTATATTGACTCTTCCCAATGTTATGATAAATTGCAATTGCTTCAATGACTGAGATTATAGTTTGTTGGTTCTCAATGAAGTTTCTAATTCATACTTGAAATTGTGAATTAATTGTTACTTTAGCATAAGAAGTCATATGAAAACATAACCCATTAAGTTGTCTTCCTTGTCCAACATCAACTCTTTAGTATGTCATGATGCCCTCATGTCCGTATTTTATTTTATCAACACCTCTATCTCTAAACATGTGGACATATTTTTCAATTTCGGCTTCCCCTTGAGGACAAGCGAGGTCTAAGCTTGGGGGAGTTGATACGTCCATTTTGCATCATGCTTTTATATCGATATTTATTGCATTATGGGCTGTTATTACAGATTATGTCACAATACTTATGCCTATTCTCTCTTGTTTTACAAGGTTTACATGAAGAGGGAGAATGCCGGCAGCTGGAATTCTGGGCTGGAAAAGGAGCAAATATTAGAGACCTATTCTGCACAACTCCAAAAGTCCTGAAACTTCACGGGAGCACGTTTCAGAATATATATAAAATATTGGGCGAAGGAAGTACTAAAGGGGGGCCATCCACTATCCACGAGGGTGGGGGCGTGCCCTACCCCCTGGTGCGCCCCCTGCCTCGTGGGCCCTCTGGCAGCCCTCTGATGCCCATCTTCTGTTATATGAGGTCTTTCGTCCAGGAAAAAGATCATAAGCAAGCTCATGGGACGAAACTCCGCCGCCACGAGGCAGAACCTTGGCGGAACCAATCTAGGGCTCCGGCGGAGCTGTTGTGCCGGTGAAACTTCCCTCCGGGAGGGGCAAATCATCACCATCGATCCTCTCATTTGGAGGGGGTCAATCTTCATCAACATCTTCACCAACACCATCTCATATCAAACCCTAGTTCATCTCTTGTATCCAACCTTTGTCCCAAAGCCTCAGATTGGTACCTGTGGGTTGCTAGTAGTGTTGATTACTCCTTGTAGTTGATGCTAGTTGGTTTATTCGGTGGAAGATCATATGTTCAGATCCTTTATGCATATTAATACCCCTCTGATTATGAACATGAATATGATTTGTGAGTAGTTACGTTTGTTCCTGATGACATGGGAGAAGTCTTGTTATAAGTAGTCATGTGAATTTTGTATTCCTTCGATATTTTGATGAGATGTATGTTGTCTTTCCTCTAGTGGTGTCAAGTGAACGTCGACTACATGACACTTCACCATTGTTTGGGCCTAGAGGAAGGCATTGGGAAGTAATAAGTAGATGATGGGTTGCTAGAGTGACAGAAGCTTAAACCCTAGTTTGTGAGTTGCTTCGTAAGGGGCTGATTTCGATCCATATGTTTCATGTTATGGTTAGGTTTACCTTAATACTTCTTTTGTATTTGCGGATGCTTGCAAGAGGGATTAATCATAAGTGGCATGCTTGTCCAAGGAAGGGCAATACCCAAGCACCAGTCCACCCACATATCAAATTATCAAAGTACCGAACACATATCATATGAGCGTGATGAAAACTAGCTTCATGATAATTCACATGTGTCCTCCGGAGCGCTTTCCTTTATGTAAGAGTTTGTCCAGGCTTGTCCTTGGTTACAAAAAGGATTGGGCCATCTTGCTGCACCTTATTTACTTTTATTACTTGTTACCCATTACAAATTACCTTATCACAAAACTATCTATTACCGATAATTTCAGTGCTTGTAGAGAATACCTTACTGAAAACTGCTTATCATTTCCTTCTGCTCCTCGTTGGGTTCGACACTCTTACTTATAGAAAGGACTATGATAGATCCCCTATACTTGTGGGTCATCACCCATGAAGGCCCATTAACTCCCCGGCGGGGTTCCGGTAACCCCCGGTACTCCGGAAAATGCCCGAACCTTTCCGAAACCATTCTGGTGTCCAAACATAACCTTCAAATATATCAATCTTTATGTCTCGACCATTTCGAGACTCCTCGTCATGTCTGTGATCTCATCTAGGACTCGAACAAACTTTGATTCATCAAATCACATAACTCATAGTACAAATCATCATCGAACGTTAAGCGTGCGGACCCTACGGGTTCGAGAACTATGTAGACATGACCGAGACACATCTTCAATCAATAACCAATAGCGGAAACTGGATGCTCATATTGGCTCCTACATATTCTACGAAGATCTTTATCGATCAAACCGCATAACAACATACGTTGTTCCCTTTGTCATCGGTATGTTACTTACCCGAGATTCAATCGTCGGTATCATCATACCTAGTTCAATCTCGTTATCGGCAAGTCTCTTTACTCATTCCATAATGCATCATCCCGTAACTAACTCATTAGTCACATTGCTTGCAAGGTGATACATCTCCAACGTATCTATAATTTTTGATTGTTCGATGCTATTATATTATCAACCTTGGATGTTTTATATGCTATTTTGTATGATTTTTGGGACTAACCTATTAACCTAGAGCCCAGTGCCAGTTTCTGTTTTTTTCGTTGTTTTTGAGTATTGCAGAAAAGGAAAACCAAACGGAGTCCAATTGACCTGAAACTTCACGGAACTTATTTTTTGGACCAGAAGAAGGCCAGGAAGTAGAAGAATTGGGCCAGAAGAGTTTCGGCTGTCCACGAGGGTGGGGGGCGCGCCCACCCCCCTGGGCGTTCCCCCCTGCCTCGTGGATAGCCCGGAGACCCCCCCTGCCTTGTTCCTGACTCCAACACCTCTTATATAACCCAAAACTTCCAGAAGAAACCAAGCGTAGCGACCAGACCTCAAACAGTCTGATCTCTGTGCTCCGGTGTCATCCCTGGATCAGTAATGCTGACACCACACAGTACTCAGAGGATTTATAACAGAGTAGCAATCACACACTTATTACATCGAGTGTCTCAAAAGAGAACTTATTACAATAAATATGGCTTAAGGCCATCTAAAAACGATAACAGCAGAAGGCTTGGAAGATAAGTGAGTCCATCAACTCCACCGGCATCACTGAGTATAGAACCACGACCTAAAAACTCCTTAATCGTCGTCTGAAAATTCTGCAACATTAACGTTGCAGCCCAAAAACGGGTCAGCACATGGAATATGCTGGCAAGGTAACACATAGAGAGTAATGGAATGAAACAGCTATACTATATGCATATTTGGCTGGTGGACAGCTCTATGGTTACAGTTTTGCGTAAAGCCAATTTTCCCTACTTCAAAGGAATAAAATTTATTTAACTATCATGGTAGTTGTTAAACATTGAGAATGGTTGACAGCATTCTCAATCCCAATTAAGTATCATCATTAAAACCCAACAATATTAATTTAGAGTAGCATGTTGAGATTCACATGATAATCCAAGTACTAGATACTCAAGGTGTCCATAACCGGGGACACGGCTAATCATGATTAGTTTATTACACTATGCAGAGGTTTGCGCACTTCTCCCCATAAGACTCGATCACCTCCGTTTGGTTTCTTGCACTACATGGTGTTTGAGAAGACGGATGACTGAGACATAGTCTTTCAGAAGCGCTAGCACCTTACGATCGGGTAGACCGTACCACCTACATCCCCTACATCTGCTAGTCTACCACTGTAAGAGTCCGCACAACTTAGTCAACTATGCTAGAGCCCATAATAGCTTGTGGCTGCACACGAAAGTTTCTAGTATGAATAGTCTTATGATCCCTTTGAGCCTGGGTGGCGGTCCAAAAGAAAACAGGCAAGTCCTGGAATACCCAGGTGCCTCAATCCACCCAGATGTGTGTTTAAGTTGCCACCTTAGATAAACCATTAATTAACAAACTCACATCTGTCATGGATTTCACTCACCCAATCCACGTCTACTAGCATAGCATGGCATTATAAGCAAACGTAGAAGTAACTCCCAAGGTTTGATAATAAACAGGTAATAGGTACTACCTTATCTACTTCCCATCCCACAATTTAATTAGATCCTAATCATGCAATGTGTGAGGATTGATCTAATGCAATAAAACAGGGTAGTAGAAAAGGTATGATCAAAGTGTTACTTGCCTTGCTGATGATCCGTGAAACCTAACGATTCGAAGTAACAGCGGCGCACTCCGGGTATTCTATCACAGACAAACAAACAAGCATACAATAAGTACTCATCTAATGCATAGGTAAAACTCAAATAAGAGATCTAACCAGAAGGTTCAACTTAAGAACTCCGGTTGGCAAAAGAATCAAATCGAACAAAGCAACGAAAGTCAAACGGCAAAAGAAAACAACTTTGTTCTAGTAATCTGGATCTGGGGCAAATTTTACGGTAGAAAAATCATGTTTAAGTTGGTTAAACAGATAGAGGGTTTCGAGACGAAACTCCAGGCGCTTGAATCGCCTGATTCCGATAAACGGGCGAAAAATTAAACTAAAACGAAAATCAGATCAGGAATCGCGATCAGAAAAATCGCAGGTTTAATCCGAGAAAAGAAAACTGACAAACAGTTAATCGAACGGACGTTCGTTAACAGAAACTAACCGGCGAACACGTTCACTAACGAACGGATCGGTGAACGTTCACAAATAAACCAGAAAAAAAAACCGATCTAGGGTTTCGAAAAAAAAACAGAGGCGGTTTTTTTCAAAAAAAAACCGAACGGCGAACGTTGGTGGCTATACCTCCAGTGAGGCACTCCGGCGGGGTGCGGCGGCGACGTCGGTAGGCGGCGGGCGGTGGCGGCTGCGGCGTCGGGCGGCTCGGGCCGGCGGCGCGGCTCGACGGGCGGCTCGGGGCGGGGTAGGGTGAGGTGAGGGGCGGCGGTGGGTCCGGTATTTAAGGGGAGGGGGGTGTGCTGCCTTGGGGAAGGAGGCACGATGGGGCGGCTCCGAGCCGGACTCGGGCGGCGGCGGCGGCTCCAGTCTCCGGGAGGGAGATGGCAGGCGGCGGGGTGGGCCGTCGGCTGGGCCTTGGCCCAGTCGGTGCGCGGTGCGTTTTTTTTAATATTCCGCTCGGAAGAAAAAAAAATAAAAAGAAATACTAAACGGACTCCAAAAATTCCAAAATAAATTTTCACGGGCTTCTAA
This sequence comes from Triticum dicoccoides, assembly GCF_002162155.2. NCBI lineage: Eukaryota > Viridiplantae > Streptophyta > Magnoliopsida > Poales > Poaceae > Triticum > Triticum dicoccoides. Next base: position 142,950,581 of record NC_041392.1, read on the forward strand.
AATCAAGCCTCACAAGGTGAACATTATTTGGGACCGAATTGCAATTTTTAAAAAACACACATTTTTCCTAAATTCAAATAAAACACCAAAAAACTCTGGAATAAAATCTGATTTGATTTTATTACTAAATCCTCAATATTTCTTTATTTTGGGAAAGTCATTTTATTCCCTCTCTCATATTTTTTGTAATAGAAATAATTGATGATAAAATAAATAAAATCAAATGATCCTATTCTCAAAATTTGAGAAAACTCAAATATGAAAATAACGAAATCCCCAACTCATCTCCGTGGGTCATTGAGTTGCGTAGAATTTCTAGGATCAACCAAAAATGCAAATAAAATATGATATGCATTTATGATCTAATGTATAACATTCCAAATTGAAAATTTAGGATGTTACACCTAGATCGGGAGTTCCGCCGCCAGAAGCCTTCGTAGCCACCGAAATCCAATCTAGACCCGTTCCGGCACCCTGCCAGAGGGGGAAAATCCCTCTCCGGTGGCCATCTTCATCATCTCGGCGCTCCCATGATGAGGAGGAAGTAGTCCACCATCAGGGCGGAGGGTATGTACCAGTAGCCATGTGTTTGATCTCTCTCTCTCTCTCTCTCTCTCTCTCTCTCTTGTGTTCTTGAGTCGGCACGATCTTGATGTATCACGAGCTTTGCTATTGTAGTTGGATCTTATAATGTTTCTCCTCCTCTACTCTCTTGTGATGAATTGAGTTTTCCCTTTGAAGTTGTCTTATCTGATTGAGTGTTTAAGGATTTGAGAACACTTGATGTATGTCTTGCACGTTCTTATCTGTGGTGACAATGGGATATCATGTGATCCACTTGATGTATGTTTTGGTGATCAACTGGCAAGTTCCGTGACCTCGTGAACTTATGCATAGAGGTTGTCACACATTTTCGTCTTGACTCTCTAGTAGAAACTTTGGGGCACTCTTTGAAGTTCTTTGTGTTGGTTGAATAGATGAATATGAGATTGTGTGATGCATATCGTATAAGCATACCCACGGATACTTGAGGTGACATTGGAGTATCTAGGTGACATTAGGGTTTTGGTTGATTTGTGTCTTAAGGTGTTATTCTAGTACGAACTCTATGATAGATTGATCAGAAAGAACAACTTTGAGGTGGTTTCGTACCCTACAATAATCTCTTCGTTTGTTCTCCGCTATTAGTGAATTTGGAGTGACTCTTTGTTGCATGTTGAGGGATAGTTATATGATCCAATTATGTTATTATTGTTGAGACAACTTGCACTAGTGAAAGTATGAACCCTAGGCCTTGTTTCAACACATTGCAATACCATTTTAGCTCACTTTTATCATTAGTTACCTTGCTGTTTTTATATTTTTCAGATTACAAAAACCTATATCTACCATCCATATTGCACTTGTATCACCATCTCTTCGCCAAACTAGTGCACCTATACAATTTACCATTTGTATTGGGTGTGTTGAGGACACAAGAGACTCTTTGCTATTTGGTTGCGGGGTTGTTTGAGAGAGACATCTTCATCCTACACCTCCCACGGATTGATAAACTTTAGGTCATCCACTTGAGGGAAATTTGCTACTGTCCTACAAACCTATGCACTTGGAGGCCCAACAACATCTACAAGAAGAAGGTTGTGTAGTAGACATCACAAGGCTCATAGTGATGTGCATTACCGAGAGGGCCCAGAGATACCTCTCCGATACACGGAGTGACAAATCCTAATATCGATCTATGCCAAACCAACAAACACCATCGGAGACACTTGTAGAACATCTTTATAATCACCCAGTTACGTTGTGACGTTTGATAGCACACAAGGTGTTCCTCCGATATTCGGGAGTTGCATAATTTCATAGTCAGAGGAACATGTATAACTCATGAAGAAAGCAATAGCAATAAAACTAAATGATCATTATGCTAAGCTAACGGATGGATCTTGCCCATCACATCATCACTAGTAGGGAAAAGCCTATACACAGAATTTTACCAGTAGCGCTGTACAAAATCAAGCACTGCTGCTACTTAGTAGCGGCGCGCGTAAATAAACCGCGCTACTGCTATGACTTTAGCAGTAGCGCGTACTAGCAAAAAGCGCTGCTGCTATGTTTGAACTGGGTGCACATGGCTAGCCCAACCTAGCAGTAGCGCGTATAATGGCCCAGTGCTACTGCTAATCTCCTTATCTGCAGCGTGTATTCCAGAACGCGCTGTAGCTAATGTAGAAGTAGCGCCCTTTCTGGAACGCGCTACTGGTACTTTTGACTTAACCACGCGGTTCATCCTTCCCCACGGCCACTTCATCCCCCAAATCAACTCCACTATCGCCGCCGCCGTCGCCCATCGGCTGCCGCGCGCTCTCCCCACACCGCCCCCGACCCCAGATTCAACGTCGGCCCCGCCCCCGACCCCAACGCTGCCCGGGACGCCGCCCCCGACCCCGACCTCAA
>NC_041392.1:142953475-142968795 GCF_002162155.2 Triticum dicoccoides
CTCAACGCCGCCCCAGAGCCCCGCCCACGACCTCGACGCCACCTGCCCCTCCCTCATCGCAGGCACCCGAGGTGAGCACGCCTGCTCCTCCCTCTCCCCTACCTCTGCCTAGGGTTTCTACCTCCATTAAATTAGTTAGGGTGGAAACAAATCGGATGCGGATGCGGCTCAAATGAGTTAGGGTTCATGTAAGGGTGGAAACGAATCAAATTTCTAAGATGAATCATAAAACGAGTAAAATTTGACCACTTATTTCACTTTATAGTTGGATAATTGGAATATCCGCTACCACTTTCCACCCCTATAGGTTCATCAAATTAGATGGTAATTGGGGCAGTAGTTCTTAGGTACTAATTAGTTAGTAAGAACTAGGTACTAATTAGGTACTAGAATACTTTTATTTATAGTAAGTTTATTTTTAGTAAGAACTAGTTGAATTAATAGAACTAGTTAGTACGAACTTGTTGCTATTTTTTTAGTTAAAGCAATTTTCCCGCATCGACGTGGACGATGCCTATCCCGTATCCTCATCGTCGAGTCGGCGGAGGACGACACCTGCTTGACCAGATGGGCCATGTCCGGGACTGGGCTCCGCCGGGGTGGTACTGGGAGGCGCTACCTACCGGGGGTGCAGGTTGGTGAGGAGCCAGCCTGTCATTGACCCGAACCTTCTTTGGTGGCGGTCGCGTGGGCCAGTGACGGTCCAGAGGCTCGAGGACTCCGTGGAGGTGGTGCGTCACTGTGTCAGTGAGGAGGACGCGCACGTCCGTCGCTACTTGTTTGCGTTGGAGCACAGGTTCTCCAATACCTGGCAGGTTCTCCAGGGATCTCACTGGAGCTATGATCCCGTGATGGTTCCTTCTCTGTGGGTGTCCATCGCCCGCGCCGATACCCGTCGTGTGCTAGGGTTTTAGTTGTACTAGTGATGTTATATGTATGACACTATTTGGGATGTATTAGTGATAATATTCGACGATGTACGGACGCATGAGATGATTTACTTTTGCTTATTGAATGCATGCTAATTTGAGTCTTATAAGATATTTTGAAATGTATATCTTGTGTTGCTCAATATCTAAGTGGCCGGTCATGTTTGCAGGTTACACCTCCGAGTAGCCTATGTTTTGCCGGAGTGTTGATTCATTTCCGTTCCGGCAAATTTCAGGCGCTCGATATATCCTATTTTAGCAAAGGCCATGCCGGATTTTTCCGTGAATTTTGGCATGACTTTTGCCAAAATATGTAGGAAATATCGAGTGCCCCGGATTTATGTGTTGAGTATCCTGTTAGTTGTCTTTTATCGATTTTCAATTAATGTTTTAACTATGAACATAGGAAATGTCTGACGACAAAAAGGATTTCGGTATTTGCAAATACTGCGAAGACGAGCGCGGCCTGTGCGACAGAATCTTCCTAGATGATGATAGGCGCTTCAGCATCAAGCTAGACGAGAACTTCAAAGTGGATACAGTGAGTCACAACAACAAGTCTTTTTTCGTAATTAAGCATGACATCTGCTTCATTTGCTTCAACTTATATTTTTTTTACTATTCTACTAGCGTATCCCCTGCCATGCAAGAGTTTTTGTATTGGATAAGATAGGTTTCAGTCATACTATGGAGGTAAAGAAATTTCATTCGAAGACCGAGCATGGTTATATTTTCCACGCAAAATTATACAATTCAGACGACTACACCTATTTTGGATGCAAAACATGGCGAGCACTATGCAAGACTTATGCATTTGAGCCTGATATGGTTATCACCTTTGATATTCATCCAGAAGATGATATTGAAGGTAATACCGACATCTGGGTCGATGTGCAGACGCCTCTAGTTACACCAAAATGTAAGTTTCTCAACCATATTTATGTCTTTGATATTGTTTATTCAAAAATAGTTGACAACTAATTTGTATTGTCAGCTTATTTCGATGCAAGCAAACATGTCCAGCGCTTGGTAGACAGGACCTACTACTGTCTCGGGGCTGAACTAAACTGCGAGGAGCTAAGTCATTATGTTTCATGGCTTGAGGATCTTGATACCATCAAGACAAATTTTCTTCCTGGACTTAGAAATCTTAGTACTAAAAACGTGCGACCAATAGTGTTCGTCATGAACTACGGTCACATCTATTTAGGAAGGATGGTAAGATTTTTACTATTTGTCCTCAGTGCATCTTTTCCATACATTATTTGTGAAGCTAAACTTCATTGCTAAGTATGTGACCATATGATGTTCTTCAACAGGGACTCCCGATGAATGTTGTGCCTTATGGGATCGAGACTAAAGGTACCATGAGTATTATTAGCTTACGGCCAAGATATCCTACATGTTACTTTAGTGCATTCAAGATCAGCGATGAATGCTTAATAGTGCAAGACTGGACTAGATATGTGATGGGGGAGCGCAGACAAGTACTAGGGGGCAGCAAACAGATGTGCTACCCAAAATTAGGAGACAGGTTCATTTGCATGCTCCAACTTGATCAAGGAGGAGAGCTACACATGTTTTATGTTGTTTTACCTAAGAGAGAGCAGCAGGAGTGATTAGCTAGAAATGAGTTTGAGGATGATGATGTGCTACACTATTACTATGATGATAAAATAGCTAGTGTTGGTGGTAATGACTGATGATTATTATTAGCTAGTGTTAGTGGTGATTAAATAAATATTGTTGGTGCTAATGATTATGATGATGATTAAATAGCTTGTGCTGGCGGATTAAATTCAAGTGGAGGCAACATGTGGTGCACATCGAAAGTACTACTAGTCCAAACTAGATCAAGTTTGGATTAGTAGTATACTTTTGACATGCACCACATATTGCCTCCACTTGAACCTAATCCACCTTCATTTGACACACTGTTATGGACATAATGATGTAAACCTCATAACTGGTATTGTACCAATATTTGTACGATGGCGCATAAATACACTAAAAATAAAAAAATAAAAAAACAATACTAGTAGCGATGGAAAGAAAACACGCTGCCAATAGTTACATTAGCAGCAGCGTGGGAGTGAACAAGCGCTGCAGCTATTTGTCCTAGCAGTAGCGCGTGCGGCACGCTTACTGCTAAGCAATAGCTGTAGCGCCTTATTAGTAGCGCGCCTACCCGCGCTACTAGTGAGCACAAAACCAGCGCTACTGCTAGGGTTTTCCCTAGTAGTGCATTCTCTAATGATGTGATCTCGTTCATCAAATGACAACACATGTCTATGGCCAGGAAACTTAACCATCTTTTATTAACGAGCTAGTCTAGTAGAGGCATACTAGAGACACTCTGTTTGTCTATGTATTCACACATGTACTAAGTTTCCGGTTAATACAATTCTAGCATGAATAATAATCATTTATCGTGATATAACGAAATATAAATAACAACTTTATGATTGCCTCTAGGGCATATTTCCTTCAAAGTGCACCTAATTCGGCAACAACAATAACACACAACCACTGCTCACAGGCGTGTTACCAACATGTCCTCCATAGCTTGGTCACCGCCGCGGGCAGGTACTGCTGCTTTCAACTCCGACACCGCAATATTTTTTATTTGGGAAGGTAGAGTATTGGTGTGGTTGGTAGGGATTATGAGGGTCGCTTTGTCATATAGCATGCAATGAGATAATTACTGTTGTTCTGGATCCTGATATGGCCGAGGCTTTAGCTCTTCGGCGGGCTGTCTAGTTGGCACTAGATGAACATATTTAAAATGCTATCTTTGCCTCCAATTGCCTCTTCATAGTGTAGAGAGTTAAATCTCTAGCTTTTGACTGTTCTTCAATTGGCTCGGTGGTGGTTGACATTAAGATGATCACTGGTGGCTTTGCCTCTGTGGTGTTCAAGCACGTTTGGCATCATTGTAATGTAGCAGCTCCTTTGTTAGTTAAATTATGTATGCACTGTGTTAGTCCTAGTATTTTCTATTCCTGTTCCGGATTGTATCCAGGGAACACCGTGTAATACTGTTGATTGATTAATAAAGTTGGTCTTCTCTCAAAAGAAAAACAACCAATATGCATTGCACTCACATACCTTTTGTAGTACATACACATATACACCATATTTATTTAATTCAATGGGAGAAAAGAGGCTATTTAAACCCTGATTTTAATCTATTCTTTCTAGCAACCATCGTACAAGAACTCTTAATTAAAATCACACAACAAATTACATTGGCCATTACTGAATATTTAAAAATATTCTTATAGTAATCAACAATTCATCATTATTCATTCAATAGAGGAGAGACATTGTATGAGTACATTGAACATTCATAGGTGCACTAGTTCGGTGAAGAGATGGTGATACAAGCATAGTAATGATAGTAGATATTGATTTTTGTAATAGGAACAATAAAAAACAGCAAGGTAGCAATTGATAAAATGGAGCACAAACGGTATTGTAATGCTTGAAAATGAGGCATAGGGTCCGTACTTTCGCTAGTGCAATCTCTCAACAATGCTAATATAATTGGATCATATAACCATCCCTCACATGTGATGAAGAATCACTTCAAAGTTCTTATGTAGCGGAGAGCGTAAGAAGAAATTGTTTGTAGGGTACGAAACCACCTCAAAGCTATTCTTTCCGATCAATCTATCCTAGAGTTCACACTAAAATAACACCAAGCTATTTTTTCAGATTGATCTAACCAAGAGTTCGTACTAAAATAACATCATATGATACACATCAATAATCTCTAATGTCACCTAGATACTCCAATGTCACCGCGAGTATATGTGACTTGATTATACGATATGCATCAAACAATTTCAGATTCATAATACTCAATCCAACACAAAGTGCCTCAAAGAGTGCCCCAAGATTTCTACCAGAGAAACAAAGACGAGAACGTGCATCAACCCCTATGCATAGATTACCCCAATGTCACCCCGGGAATCCGCCAGTTGAGCGCCAAAAAATATATCAAGTGAATCAATATGATACCCCATTCTCACCGCGGGGATTCATAGCAAGACATACATCAAGTGTTCTCAAATTCATAAACATATTCAATCCGACAAAACGAAATCTCAAAGGGAAAACTCAATTCATCACAACAAGATAGAGAGGGAGAAACACCAAATGATCCAACTATATTAACAAAGCCCGCGATACATCAAGATCATGACATCTCAAGAACACGAGAGAGAGAGAGAGAGAGAGAGATTAAACACATAGCTACTCGTACAAACCCTCAGCCCCGAGGGTGGACTACTCCCTCATCATGGTGGCCGCCGGGATGATGAAGATGGCCTCCGGTGATGATTTCCCCCTCCGGCAGGGTGCCTGAACAGACTCCCAATTGTTTTTTATGTCTATAGAGGCTTGTGACGGTGGAACTTCCAATCTAGGGTTATTTATGATGTTTTCTCTATTTATAGGATTTTTCAGCGTTGGAATCACGCAAAGATGGGCCTCTAGGTGGGCACAACCCACCTGGGCGCGCCTGGGCCTCCTGGAGCGCCCAAGTGTCTTGTGCTCACCCCCTTCACCTTCTGGTCCTCCCTAGAAGCTTCTAGTGCCTATTTTGTTCCAAACAAAATCGTCAAAAAGTTTCATTGCATTTGGAGAACTTTTATTTCTGCACAAAAAACAACACCACGGTAGTTCTGCTAAAAATAGCGTCAGTCCAGATTAGTTCCATCCAAATTATACCAAAACCATATAAAATTGTTGTAAACATGGCATGAATACTTCATAAATTATAGATATGTTGGAGACATATCATCTGGCGTAGCCTTCTTCATCATAGCATCGGCCTCCTTCTGCATGTCATCAATGCTGCTAAAGTTCGAGCACCATTCCATGGTGTGCTCGAACTTCTTGCGGTCACCGAGCGAGCACCCAAGGAAGAATCCCCTCCATCCAATGCCCCAGGGGAAAGGGTTGGGGTTGGATTTGGAGTTCATGCCAAGGAGAGGTGGTGAAACAGAGGGGATTTGAGTGCGGTGCTGGGTTAGTGGGGTGGGTTAATATAGGAGCATTAGGCCGATATGAATGAATGCTGACCATTGATATGCGTGTTGTTCATAATGCAGATGGACAAGGGCAAGGAGGTGGTGCCACCATTGGAGAAGGGCAAGGAGGTTGTGCCTCCATTGGTCGAAGTGCCAGTGCATGATCACCCAAGCCCCAAGCGGAGGATCTATGGCCACTTCCATCAGGATTCAGGACCAAACCACTTCTGCAAGGTTATCCCTGTTCCAAAGCTGGAGAGTCTACCATTGCCTCTGGACTTCACAAAGCACTTCCCCACCATCCCTACAGAGTTCAAGCTGAAGACGAACACAGGCTGCGCATAGAGGGTGAGGGTGATCGACGACAGGGTCCCCCTTGATCAGGGTTGGGCCACCTTCGCCGCCATTCACCAGATCATGATTCGGTACATGCTGACGTTCAAGCTGTTGTCCCCCGACACCATGAAGGTGATCGTCTTCAACGACGAGGGCGTGGAGGTGGTCACCAAGTGCAAGGAGCACGGCAATGCCTTCGTCGCGACCGCCTGAGCTCCTGTTATCCAATACTTGGTTGTTCTTGCTTTAAGACTTTGGTTTCGTTTAGAACTTATCATACTGTGTTGGTTTAAAACTTGTTCTGCGTGGTTAATACTTATGTTTGTTCCTAAGTTCTGTTGCTACTAGTTTAGTTCTTAGTAGTTCATGCGTGCCTTTGGTAACCTCACCACATCGAGGAGGAGGTTACCACACAACTATCTTGGGTGTAACCAAACGACCGGACTTGTGTTTCCCCTCAAACAAGTCCGCAACCAAACAGCAAGCCTTTCGTTTTAGCACATTCAGGCTAGAGGGGATGCAGGCAACCAATCAACATGCAGATGTTGGTTTTTAGCTTGTATATGCTCAGCCAGACCCAACTAGGACAAGTATGCAAAGTGTCAAAAAAACGATGCAGGTAACCAAACGCGCCCATAGGTGATAACATCACACATATATAGGTAAAATAGATGATGTGGCAACTAATTAGGCTAGCCATAGTGGGGGTAACTTATGTAGTAACTTAACACATCCCAAGACAATTTTGCTTATATGGCAAGTATTTAATGATAAAAGAGGTGCTTGTGGTAACATAATATGTTACTGTAACATAGCGCTTCCAGAGGAAAAATGAGTCTATAAGCTAATAAATGAAGCAATCTATAACACTACTATTATGTTACTTTGCACTATGAAGGTAGTAACTTAGACTAGTGTCATATGCCTGACACTGGTATAAGTTACTCCCCACTATGACTAGCCTTAATGAAGAAATAGAGACATGTGGTAACATAGCTATTACTCAAGTATGAGTAACATCACATATATCAAGACAAGATGAGTCTACAACCTAATAAATAAAGTGTTGCATGACATCACACATATGTTACTCCCCACTATAGAGGTAGTAATATAAACTAGTAACATATAGAAGATGATTTGTAGCACCAGGGTGCTCCACACCCCTATACAAACATTAAATTCAAAAAAAAATACCAAAAAATTGAAAAACAAAATCTGAAATTTTGGGATATCAACAAGGGTTCCCGATCTACTCCGTGTGAAATCTCGTAAAAAAATACCATGAAATATATTCGTGGCAAAAAAGACAAAAAATTCCTATGTGTAGAAAAAACAGTTGGGACGAGTTTTTGTTCGGACAATATTTTCTTCGCCATGGATACGTTTTCTGGTTTTTTTTCATGAAATTTCAGACAGGAGTAGATTGAGAACCCATGTTTGATACCCTCAAATTTCAGATTTTTTTGGTATTTCAAATTTCAGACAGGAGTAGATTCGTATAGGGGTGTGTGCACACGGAAGCTCTGTGTATTTTCTAGTAACATATGCATGTCTCTAGTCTAAGTTACTCTTCATTATGGCTAGTCTTCAACACATCGATTCACCATTAAGTTAAGAAAAAAAACACGTCGATTGATCAATGCAACTGTTCACCGCTTGGCACGAGCAGTTCGCTATCATAAAAAACAGAAAAAAAACAGGGAACCGTTCAATATGCATGCATGCACCTGTATGAATTTCCTCATTAATTATCATGTGGCAATTAAATACGTCAACTGCTACCGGCCATGGCGTCCAACGAACTGCCATTACGTTTTAACCATCAATTCTTATTCACGTCATGTTCTATGCATAAACCAATATGCATTACCCTTTTTAAGAGATTTTTTATCTATTCATCTTTAATTATGGCCATACAAGGAATACAAGATATGATAAATATTACATTTAGATCCGTAGACCACCAAGCTACGACTACAAATATTGAAGCGAGCCGAAGACGCGCCGCCGTCTTCACCCCTTCCCTTATCGGAGTCGGGCAAACCTTATTATAGTAGACAGCCGGGAAGTTGTCGTGCTAAGCCCCGTAGGATCAACCACCACTATTGAAGAGTAGTATAGATCAAAAGAATCCAACCTGAAGACACGCGAACGTAGACGAACTATGGTCAGATCCGAACAAATCCATCAAGAGCAGATCTACCGGAGAGACAACTTCATACGCCCAACAATGATGCTAGACACACCACCGGGACAAGGGTTAGGAAGAATCTTATTCCATCTCCAGAGAGTTGTCGCTGTCTCGTCTTCCCGCGCAAGATGCAAATCCTAACAAAACTCGAGGAAACATCTAAATACAAAACCCTCCCGTCGGCAAAGCCGGGATCCACCACGCCCCCATGGCTTAAGAGCACCGGAGATGAGGCGGACCGGCAGCGGCGCTGACGAGAGGCAGAGGAGCCCTAGATTTGTTTTGGGGAGGAGGCAGTATTTTTTCTGTTAGCTTGTAATAAGAATGGGTAGGGCCGGTGTTTGGACCTACCCGCAAAAAAAATGGAAATCCATATGGGCGGTCAAGGTTCCTAATAAAACGTAGTGTGTTTTGTGGTGTTTTGCTCACGATTGTTTACGAACATAAGCTCAATTCTTAGTCATTAGGTACCTACATCTAAAGCCGCGTTCGGCAGTCCACCGCTCCTTCAAATCCTAGAATCTACGGAGCAGCTGTTAGCTCGCTCCAGGGATTATAACTCCAGCTCCGTCCGCTCCGGGAGCGGAGCGGAGGGCCAGCGAACGCGCCTTAAGTTCTGTGGCTTTTATGCCTGACCTAAATCACTTAAACATGCTCTCCTACTCATACGTTAGAGATGTTTGGGGTGCTAATTTTTCATGTCCCCTAAACTATGGTTGTTTGATTTCGTAACTTGTTCTTTAGATATGATCACACATTTTTGGCGGTGATCTATTGGCATCTAGGAGGCCTGAAACTATGTCAGGAACAACCCTAAAGCCGCACATCCTTGACGTACAGTTATAACTGAGAAGATCAAGGCATATGTGCACCTAATTCTACAGCATCAATAACACACAGCCACTGCTCACAGGCGTGTTACCAACATGTCCTCCATAGCTTGGTCGTCGCCGCCGGCAGGTATTGCTGCTTTCAACTCTGAGATTGCATTTTTTTAAAAGGCAGAGTATTGGTGTAGTTTTTTTTTGAAAAGGGGGTTACCCCGGCCTCTGCATCAGAACGATGCATACGGCCATCTTATTAAAACAAATAAATAAGGTTGTAACAAAGTCTCAAAGTCTCGAACTGAAACAAAAGCTCACTCAGAGCCAAATAGGCTAGAAACACAAACTAGCCAAAATAGGGGCGCCACAACCGGCTGGCTAAAGCAAGATAGGTAAACTAATTGCCTATCCTATTACATGACCGTCATCCAAACCGGTTGAAGATATCCCGAGCTACCATCTCCCAGCGGATAGATCCAGTAACCAAATGCTCCCTGGCCTTCATCGGAGTGAGTAGCGACCACGAACGGATCAATGCCGTGGCTCTGAAGATAACCTTTATAAAATGAAATCGTGATGTTCTGTTAAAAACCAAATCATTTCTGCAATTCCAGATAGTCCATAATAAAGCGCATACTCCCACACGAATATGTCTCGCTAAGTCAGGCTCAATCCCATTAAGCCGTGTCCCAAATAACGTGTTAACAGAATTCGGTGGAGTAATATTGAAAGCAATGTGGACGGTGCGCCAAAGAACTCTGGCCAACGGGCAATCAAGAAACAGGTGCTTAATTGTCTCATCCCGATCACAGAAACTACACCTAGTAGATCTTGTCCAATTACGCTTTGTTAGATTATCCTTGATTAAAATGACTTGTTTATGGACAAATCACATAAACACTTTTATTTTCAAAGGAACTTTGACAGCCCAAACATGCTTGGAGGTAGGGATGAAGCTCGAATTGATTACATCAATATACATTGATTTAACTGTGAATACTCCAGACCTAGTTAGCTTCCAGCGTAATTCATCTGGTTGTTGGGACAGCTGAACCTCCATCAGCCTCCTAACTAGACGGAGCCATTCTTCCCAACGATTGCCCGCTAGCGACCGTCTAAACTGAATATTAAGGGGGATAGATTGAAATATCGTTGCAACAACACCTCGCGACGTTGAACAATGCGATATAAAGACGGGTATTGAATGGCCAAGGGTGTCTCTTCGAGCCAAGTATCCTCCCAGAACCGTGTACTAGTGCCGTTGCCAATAATAAATTTTGCCCTATTAAACAAGGATTGTTTGACTTTCATCAGTCCTTTCCAGAAAGGCGAGTCGGTCGGCCTAACTGTCACTTGTGACAAGGTTTTGGTCTGAAGGTATTTGCTACGAAGTATTTGCGCCCATGTGGCATCAGTCTCATGGGACAGCTTCCACAACCACTTACTAAGAAGGCATCTGTTCTTAACTTCGAGATTCTCAATATCAAGCCCCCCTTGGTCTTTCGGTCTACAGATGATATTCCATTTAGCTAGCCGGTACTTTCTTTTTAGTTCATCACCCTGCCAGAAGAAACGTGATTGATAAAAGTCCAGTCTTTTCCTGACTCCAACTGGAACTTGAAAGAACGATAAGAGAAACATAGGCATACTCGTGAGCACCGAATTAATCAAAATTAGTCGGCCTCCGTATGACATGAGCTTGCCCTTCCAGCAACTCAGTTTCTTTTCAAATCGGTCTTCGGTGCACTTCCATTCTCTGTTTGTCAGCTTACGGTGGTGGATTGGTATTCCTAGGTAAGAAAAAGGTAACTCCCCCAAATCACACCAAAACAAATTGCCTATAAGCCTCTTGTTCTTCCTTGGCATTACCAAAGCAGAACAATTCACTCTTGTGAAAGTTAATCCCTAACAACAGTATTGGTGTAGTTGGTAGGGATTATGAGGATCGCTCTGTCATAGCATGCAGTGAGCCAATTACTATTGTTTTGGATCCTGATATGGCCGAGGCTTTAGCCCTTCGGTGAGTTGTCTAGTTGGCACTGGATGAACATATTTCAAATGCTATCTTCACCTCCAATTGCCTCTTCATGGTGTGGAGACTTAACTCTTCAACTTTCGACTGTTCTTCAATTGGCTCGGTGGTGGCTGACATTAAACTGATCACTAGTGGCTTTGCCTCCATGTGTTCAAGCACGTCCGGCGGCATTGTAATGCAGCAGCTCCTTTATTAGCTAAATTATGTATGCACTCTGTTAGTCCTAGTATTTTCTATTCCTGTACCGGATTGTATCCGGTGAACTCTGTGTAATACTGTTGATAGATTAACAAAGCCGGTGTTCTCTCAAATGAAAAAGAACCAATATGCACTGCACTCTTATACCTTTTATAGTGCATACACATATACACCATATTTATTTAATTCAAAAGGAGAAAAGAGGCTATTTGAACCCCGATTTTAATCTGTTATTTTTAGCAACCATCGTAAAAGAGCTCTTAATTAAAATCACACAACAAATTACATTGGCCATTACTGAATATTTAAAAATATACTTATAGCAATCAACAATTCATCATTATTCATTCAATAGAGGAGAGACGTTGTACGAGTACATCGAACACTCCATCCCTCTCCAGCATGTTGACTCTAACGCACCTTGCGTCTCCCCCGAACAGCTCGCCGCCCTGTGCCAGGACGCCATGACCACGCAGGAGCTCCCTACAGTTTTCCACGCTTTCCTTCTCGCAGCGCAACCACGCAAACGCTGGGGAAGCACAAGACAATCGAATTAATGTACTAGTGAGAATTCAGAGCATTAATTATAGGATTTTCATACAAATCTGATGTCAGAATTTAACCATGCCAAATCTGACGATTTTGATAATAAATTATGTTGGTGGGAGAATGGAAAATTCTTTCAGCAGACATGGCTAATCCTGGCAAGAACTTGCGAATGGCCAGATTCTCTATGTTTGCTGAAGAAGTTGCCATGATCTGACTAGCGTAGTTTGCCATCAAAATCATCAGATTTGCCATTGTTAAAAATCAGACGTAAGAACTTTTTTTAGCATTACTAGTAATTATATATCGGTAAACAATGACGAAATGATTGTATTTGGTTACGATACCAGGGTAAGCTGGCACGATTTGCTTTGTGAAGGTGCAGTAGCCCGATGTCTCCTCCGGAAGGCTGAACATGCCGGTGGACGCCACGGTGGCGCGTAGAGCCTGCCATCGGTCTGCCATGCACCGCTGCGCGAAGTCAAAGAGCCGCCTTGTGTCCTTGTCGTCATCGTAGGCGTCAGAGACCAAGGTGAGGATCTTGGCGGCACGGAGCTGTGAGTCCCTAGACACGCCGATGGTGCTGCGATCGACAAAGTAAGTCATCTTCTTCGCCACCTCCAGGTCCTTCACTAGCGCCCACCTGCATCAGTCAGAAAGCCCCACCGCCGATTCGTCATTAATTACCAAGGAGAACACTTTTTTTTTGCGGGAACAAGGAGAGCGCATTTGATACACTGGGAAAAACAGTGTGCTATAGTGTTGCTAATAGCATGATATAACATGCTGAGAATTGGCTCGCTAAATAATCAGTATACAAGACGTCATTAATAATATGCTATAGCGCGATATAGCACGCTAATAACATATTTTGAGGCCGACACTATTTTGTTGTAGCGCGCTATATTTTTTCTTGATTTGATATTAGGACCTGGCGGAGTCGTGGAATAATTAGTAAATTACCCGAGTCTCGTGCCGGCGTGGCCAGTGATCTTGGACATGGTGAAGAGCATGATGTCGTGGGCTGCCGTGCCGGTGATGGGCGTGTACTGCGGCCAGTAGTACACGAGGTCGTGGATCGCCTTGCCAGGCTTGGAGCTCAGGACGGCCTCACGGATGGCGCCGTCGGGATTGTTTGGTGAGCAGACCAGCTCGATGTGGCTGTCACCGCCCATGGCGTTGGCGTCGCCGGCCCAGCGGTAGAACCCCGAGAGCAGGAGGTCCGTCTGTGGCGCATACGCCTGCCACGCCGCACGTCGGTCCAAGCCAAGATCACAACACTAGCTCATCGTTTTGCACTGTTTATAATTAGCTGATTGGTCTTACCGAATAGTACGGCGCCGGCGATACGACGCCGATGGGATGGTTGGCGTCGGCGGGAGACAGCGCGTAAATGGCCGCCTGGGATAGCTGGGTGGCACCAGTACCGACCACGAGGTGGTAGCCATCGACCGCTGCGTTGCCGACGAGGCGATGGAGGCGGCGCACCTCGCGCTCGAATTCCGGCTCGAGGAACCAGCAGAGCCCCCCGGCGTCGGAGAAGTAGCTCATCCCCCGCCACCCGGGGATCACGACCGCAGTGCGCTCCCCGGCCTCCTTCCAGAACGCCTCGTACATGGTCGGGTCGCCGCTGCACGCGCGGCAACCAAGAAAGAAGAGCACATTAGTTGCCAGATGATTCACGCGCAATCACCTACTGTCACGGCCGGCACGAAGAGTACACGAAGCACACGCACAGCTCTAGGTTGATGACGGCGTCCGGAGCGACGGCTAGCTCCGGCGGCGTCCAGGGCCGCTGCTGCGACCGCTCGCCGTCAGTTGTTCTTGCCAGAGAGCCGTTGTCGGACCGACTCCCTTCCACCATGACGTCGCCGCTCACAGCTCTCCCGCCCCGGTTGGGTACCGCCGCGCGCGCAGTAACCACTGCCTTATTGCTCCTTTGGCTCAGCCGCTGGCTATCATCGGCGACGCCGACGACCGACCTGGGGGTCGCTGCGTTTATCGCCGCCGGGGCAACGGACGGGATGAGACGATGCATGTGGCACGACACGAAAGCGTGCATCCCGTCCACCGCTCGATACTACCTACGTGTGGTCCTTGCGCATGCGTGCCGGCGACACGGTGGTAGAAATTGAGGCGTGCTTCCTGCCCCATATAGGTGGCAAGAGCTAGCCGTCGGCCAGTATTTAGGGCAACTTCAATGGCGGATCCAAGTGAACACACAATGTATTCTTTTTTGTCCATCTGAATCGGTTAGGCGGACACCAAAGTCTGGCTGTGTCCAGGATCATAGGTGCGTCCAACAGGACACATTTCAGATTTTAACCAATTTTTGAACTAAAAAACAACACATTGCCACCAAAAGTCTGTCGGTGCATTAATTAAGTCAAAATATTAATTAAAAACATAAGTAAAACCTAGATCTAGTTGTTGTTGTCCTCGTTGGTCACGGTATTATTGTCGGCGCTTGGGTTCTTAATCCACAATTTTTTTCTTCTGCCTTCTCCAACTAAACAAAGATACTAGTATAATACTCCCTCCTTTCCGGTTTACAGAGTCAATTCAAAAACCTCACCAACCGAGGTAAATGGTGAGTGATGGGATACTTTTTGTAGTTTGCAAAAGCACCTAATTAATGCTCTTGTTTTCCTTAAAAGATTATATTTATGAATGCATTAATTGCAATGCATGCATGCATAAAGTATATGCATTGTTCAATTTTCTCTTAATTCTTGCATACAATGATTTAATGCATCTTGGAATCTCAACATGTGATGGGAAACAAACAAATTGAGCCTTATAAAATGGAAAAACTAAAATTTTGAGATAAGACCTATAAACCGAAAAAGAGGGAGTATTTTTTTAGTCTGCATATGTCATCTTATTGTATTTGCTTTTAATCCATTTACCACTGGCTAATTATGTGGCTAGGGTTACGACTGTTCGAATCAACCCTTTTAACCATGATCAATAGTTGAAGCCCTTCACCACTTGGCACGAGCAGCTCTGACAAAAAAAAGCAACCAATTCAATATGCATGCAACTGTATGGATTTCCTCATTTATTATTAGCATGTGGCTAATTAAATACGTTAACTTCCATCGGCAAGGCGTCCAACCAACTGCCATTTATGCACCAATTCTTATTCACCCCATATTCTATGCATAAATAAATATGCATTAGCCGTTTTGGAGCAATGATGGACGCACGGAAGGGCTCTTC
>NC_041392.1:142969157-142977647 GCF_002162155.2 Triticum dicoccoides
TTGTGTAAAAGGCTTGTAAAGATCCGTGTGTGTAGCATTATTCCGTCGTTTTGTGTTAGCTCGTAGTAAAAACTAGATCATCGAAGGCGCGTGTTGTTGTGTCTGTCTATTTTAGCACCATAATGTTAGTGATTGACAATTGTATGCAAGATAGTGTTTTAATCATGCGGTATAACAGTCAGACTTGTGAATAATTGTGTTTACATAGATGCACAGATCAAGTTTAGGCAGTGGCAGAGACAAACTTCTAGTTTTGTGACAAATGCAAACTAATGTCAAAGAGAAAAATACAACCATTAAAAATTCCAGTTCAGTACTAAAACACACAATTTCTATTTGGCGAAATATAGAGGTTGCAGCATCAAACTCACTGTCGGTTTGCCCGAGCTGGGAAATAGTTTTGCTTTACTGTCCTAAATAGTAAGAGGATTGATCTTTCAAAAATATCCCCAAATAGGAATATGCATGTGCCATTTTCATAAACATTGCTATCAGAATTTTGAGATGGTTAGCTGAAAATCTGCTCAATGTCACAATGCCGAAAGAAGAGCCTTGGAAGTTCTCATTTGTTGTCATGTCTAACTAATGAAATACAAGTGAAAACCACAGATTTTTAATCTACATGAGAGTTCAATGTACAAATGCTGATGTACATAACAACTGATCTCTAATTAGAGACATGTAGCGAGCAAAAGAAGAAAACCTTGCAGTGCACAATCTGATTAATTTGCATCTCCTGCTATTTCTAGGAATTAAACTGAACCCAACCAATTGCCTTTCGAACACACAAAATCCATCAGCACTTATTCAGTAAAGTGGTGAAGAAAACATGGGAAATCTATTAGGAACTTTATTCTCCCACAAAGTAATAGAAGATAAAAATAAAAATGAACTAAACTGAGATGAACTGAAGCTGATACGGTATATGACTAGAAGGGTTGTGCGCGTTTTGCTACGCCGTTCGTGTTGTTGGGTTTCTTGCTTTCTTCAAAAGATAATCACTTAGTTTCAAAATATAAGGTGTATTACTTTTTAAAAAAAAAATCAAACCTTTTAAGTTTGATCAAATTTGAAGAGAAATATATCAAAATCCATAATATAAAAGCAGTATCTTTAGATTCACCATGAAATGAATTTTCATACTTTTTTGTTTAATATTGTGGATGTTGATATTTTTGCTTTGAACTTGGTCAAAGTTAAAGAAATTTGATTTTCTAAAAAACTAATACCCCTTATATTTTATAACTGATGGAATATTTAGTTTGGCGGGTGGAGATGATAGAGTGTGTTTATTTTTATTTATAATGCGGTGATATGATGGGCCTTTCGTGTTGTGATTCTGTGTTATTCGCTAACCAACAGCTTCAAATTTTGGATTCAAATTTTGGAAACATGGTGAATTAATAGAATTGAATGGGAGAACTTGAGAAATTGTTGACCCGGTCAAAATTGGATGATCCATTCTAAATTGAATACCTCAATTAATTGTGAGACCTTAAAAATTAAGAAGCATAATGGATAGTATAAAAGAATTGAATGGCGAAGCTTTGAGAAATTGTTGACCTGGTAAACATTAGGTGACCCAATTCTAGTTGGATACCTCAATTGAATATGGGCTCTTTAAAACTAGGGAGCTTAGTGTTATATAGAGGATTATTGACTGCAGATGGCCTCATCCTCCAACAACGGTGGCTTCACCCCTCTGTCGCCAGCTAACTCCTACTCCAGCGCCACTTCCGCTCCCTCCGGCTCCTCGTGCTTCAACGCCTTCAATCTCTGGATAATTAAGTGCCTCCTTTCATAGCCTCCTCCTCCAACATCACTAACAAAAATTTTACACATCAAAACCTAGGGTTAGCGTTCGGCTTTTGTGTATATTTTTTTTTGTAAAACAGAGCACTATGTAACGTTCTGAAGTGAAATAAGAGAGTGGCTAATTAGCTAGTTGTCACTCCATTCTAAATACACATAGTATGAAATAAAATTTCTAACTAATGAGACTAATTTGATATTTTAGATGTTGACATATTGTTTTTTATAAATTTTACCGAATTCACATCAAAGTTTTACTTAGAGCAATTTAATTAATTTAAAACGGAGGGAGTACTCATGTACTCGTGTATTTGATTGATATAACGGAGGATCTACTCATGTACTCGATGAACCGATTGATATATTTGATGTTTCTTATATGTATTTAATTGATAGCCTTTTATTCTCTATTGGTCTCTTATCCATACGGAGTGCACTATTATATGGAATGCTTAAACTTTGCAGGGCTTCAACATGAGTGCCAAAATTATGGAGAAACGTTGGTTAATTTTCATTTTGTAATATTTCTGACACTCAATATATTTTTAGCAAAATCATGTCCAATTTTTTCGTCAATCCATAATTATTAATGATTAGTTATGGTTGTGCTCATTGTACTATAGTGTGACACCAGGCAATCAACTTTGTGATTTCTATTTAATTTCCAAACATGAATGTAGGCAAGGAACTAAGCATACCCATGGTGTAGCGACAGCAGACTAGGTGTGTGCCACAAGGTTAACCTCACTTGTAAGAAGATCTGCGTAGATCTTCAGGAGGACTTTCTGGAGTGGGCGATAAGTATTAATTCAACTTGTGTTGTGGCTGATGAGTTGCTCACGTATATAAAGTTGCGCCCAAAAATTTCAGATCACACACCACTGTTTGTCGACTCCGGGGAGTCCAACTATGTGGGAAACAAAAACACCTTCTCTTTCGAGATGGCCTGGTTCGAACGTGAAGGGTTCTTAGACCTCGTTGCCAGGGAATGGGCTAAGGGGGTCGGGGGTACGACGGCGGTCGAGCGTTGGCAGAATAAAATAAGACATCTAAGAAGCTTCTTACGGGGGTGGGCTAAGCACCTAAGTGGGGTGTATAAGATTGAGAAGGATAGACTCCTTTCTCTTATACAGGCCCTCGATACTAAAGCCGAATCTATGATTCTGCTGCCTGCTGAGATCCAGGTTAAACATGAGGCTGAAAAGAGGCTGAAAGAACTTCTCCGTGAGGAAGAGTTGAAGTGGGCGTTGCGAGCCAAGGTCCACAAAGTGGTTCAAGGGGACGCTAATACTCAATTCTTTCACCTCATTGCTAATGGCAAGCACCGTAAGAAACGAATCTTCCAACTTGAGCAGGATGAGGGTACTATTGTTGGGCAGGATAATCTAAAAACTTACATCACCGAGTATTATAGGCAGTTATTTGGACCACCATAGGTTAATTGTGTAACTTTGGATGAGTCTCGGACTGAGGATGTTCCTCAACTGTCGGCTGTCGAAAATGATATCTTGCTAGCCCCATTTATGGAGAAGGAAGTGTTTGATGCGATTGCACAAATGGAAAACAACAAGGCTCCCGGTCCGGATGGGTTTCCGGCGGAGTTTTATAAAAGGTGTTGGCATATTATTAAGGGGGATCTGTTACCTATGTTTCATGATCTTTTCTCTAGACAGCTTCAATTATTTCAGTTGAATTTTGGAACTATCACATTGCTTCCTAAGAAAACGGAGGCTGTGCGAATTGAGCAATTCAGGCCAATTTGCCTTCTCAATGTTAGTTTCAAAATCTTCACCAAGGTCGGGACAAACAGGCTCTCACAGATTGCGCTTTCTGTGGTACAGCAATCCCAAACTGCTTTCATGCCGGACAGAAACATCCTCGAAGGAGTAGTTGTCCTTCATGAAACGCTCCATGAAATTCACTCTAAAAAATTAGATGGGGTAATTTTTAAGGTGGATTTTGAGAAGGCGTATGATAAGGTCAAGTGGTCGTTCCTTCAACAGGCATTGCGTATGAAAGGTTTTGATGAGGCTTGGTGCCATCAGGTTGAATCTTTTACGCAAAAAGGGAGTGTGGGTATTAAAGTCAATGACGATATCGGTCATTACTTCCAGACTCATAAGGGCCTCAGGCAAGGCGACCCAATGTCCCCCGTTTTGTTTAACATCATGGTGGATATGTTAGCAATATTGATCGGAAGGGCTAAAGACCATGGTCAAGTGGGTGGTTTAGTACCTCATCTGGTGGATGGAGGTGTATCCATTCTTCAATACGCTGATGATACAATCATCTTCATGGAGCATGATTTGGCCAAGGCGAGAAATATGAAGTTGTTGTTATGCCTCTTTGAACAATTATCGGGGTTAAAGATTAATTTTCATAAGAGCGAATTGTTCTGCTTTGGTAGGGCTAAAGACGAACAGGACTCTTATAGGCAACTGTTTGGGTGCGAGTTGGGAAGTCTGCCCTTTTCCTACCTTGGCATTCCGATTCATCATCGTAGGCTAACAAACAGAGAGTGGAAGTGTATCGAGGATCGATTTGAAAAGAAACTGAGCTGCTGGAAGGGTAAGCTCATGTCATATGGAGGCCGGTTAGTTTTGATAAACTCGGTACTCACGAGTATGCCTATGTTCCTCTTATCGTTCTTTGAGGTTCCAGTGGGAGTGAGGAAAAGACTGGACTTCTATCGATCACGCTTCTTTTGGCAGGGTGATGAGCTTAAAAGAAAATACCGGCTTGCTAAGTGGGATATCATCTGTCGACCCAAAGACCAAGGCGGGCTTGGCATTGAGAATCTTGAGGTTAAGAACAGATGCCTTCTTAGTAAGTGATTGTGAAAGCTCGCTAGCGGTTCGGAAGCTATGTGGGCGCAAATCATTCGCAGCAAGTATCTCCAGACTAGGACTTTGTCCCAAGTAACAGTTAGGCCGATGGATTCGCCTTTCTGGAAAGGGCTCATGAAAGTCAAGCAATTAATGTTCAATAGGACAAAAGTTGTCATTGGCAATGGGGCCACTACACGTTTCTGGGAGGACGCTTGGCTGGGCGACTCACCCCTGGCCATTCAGTATCCGTCTTTATATCGTATTGCTCAACGACGTGAGGTGCTCGTGGCAACGGTATTTCAATCTATCCCCCTTAATATTCAGTTTAGACGGTCATTAGCGAGCAATCGTTGGGAGGTTTGTCTCCAGTTAGTTAGGAGACTAATGGAGGTTCAACTTTCTGACCAACCGGATAAATTACGCTGGAAGTTGACTACATCTGGGGTATTTACAGTCAGGTCAATGTATACTGATGTTATTAATACAAGCTCCATTCCAACTTCCAAGAGTGTCTGGGATGTCAAAGTACCTTTGAAAATAAAAGTGTTTATGTGGTTTGTTCATAAACAAGTTATTCTAACAAAGGACAACTTAATAAAGCGTAATTGGACAGGACCTACTAGGTGTAGTTTCTGTGATCGAGATGAGACAATTAAACATCTCTTTTTTGATTGCCCGCTGGCCAAGGTTCTTTGGCAGACGGTCCATATTGCTTTTAATATAACTCCACCGAATACTGTTAATGCTTTATTTGGGAATTGGCTATATGGGTTTGACTCTACAATAGCAAGACATATTCGGGTTGGAGTCTGCGCTTTAATATGGACCATCTGGCTGTGCAGAAATGATTTGGTTTTTAACAGATCATCACGAATTCATTTTTTGCAGGTTATCTTCCGAGCTACGGCGCTGATCCGTTCATGGTCATTACTCACTCCGATGGAGGCCAGGGAGCATTTGGTTACTGGGTCTACCCGGTGGGAGATGGTTGCTCGGGATATCTTCAACCGGTTTGGATGGCGGTCATGTAATAGGATAGGCAATTAGTTTCCCTATCTATATAGCCAGCCGGTTGTGGCTCCTTTATTGGCTAGTTAGTGTTTCTAGCCTTCTGCGCTCTGTGTGGGCTGCTTTTTATTGTTTTCAGTTAGAGACTATGGAACTTTGTACGCACTTTTTGTTGCTTCATTAATAAGATGGCTGTATGCATCACTCCTGATGCAGAGGCCGGGGAGTCCCCCTTTTCCAAAAAAAAAATGTCAAATTGTTATTTTCTTTTAATTATGCTCAACACATTCCTTGTTGGGCAAGGGTCGACTTCATGCTTAGGGCGAACCTGTCTGTAGAGGTGGCGGGCACATTTCAGTTTATGATGGCCTTGTTAAAAAAAATGGCATACCTTTGAGTTCAGTATTTCAGTGGTCCTAGTTGGATACAGATTGCAATAGAGTTAAGGATGGAAGCTGGGAGGGAATGTGTTCTTACTATATCTTGGCAAAGTAGATGATACATACGATGTCTATCTATGGTACGATGTCCCCCAGCTGCGATAACAGTTTCCGTGCTGATGCCGATGTCCTACGCGTGTATTGTATTGTCACTTTATTTTTATTTATTTTTTTGAAGTCGTACTGGTACTTTATTGAACATATATGTCGTATGCGGTTATTATAGTGTTGTGTGTAAGTTTCAAACATTAGAAAGTTGTTAAACTAAAATGTGTTCTTAAACTACGCTATATATGATTCTACGATACTACTATTACCGCTAAACTGAAAAATGTTATCAAGACAACCAAAAACGCTGCCATGGCAACACCTTTTCTTTTGGCTTGACATAATATACAACTGATGGGCGCCAACGAGTACCTGCGGCTCCGGGTAGAAATATTATTAGCGGCGGATAACATGGAAAATGCACAGGAGCACCTGGGTACTCCACCCCTCTATACGAAATTTAAATTTATAAAATACCAGAAAATCCAAAAAAATCTAAGGTCTTGGGATCTCAAACTTGGATGCCCAATCTACTCATGTATGAAGCTTCATAGAAAAATACAAGGAAATGTATCCGTGGTGAAGATAATACAGTCCGAATTAAAATCCATCCAAACATTTTTTTCTATTCATAGGGATTTTTTTTGTCTTTCGTGCCGCGGATACATTTCCTAGTATTTTTTCATGAAATTTCACATGAAAGTAGACTGAGTACCGATGTTTCATATCCCAAAACCCTAGTTTTTTTTAATTTCTCGATATTTTTTAAACTTAATGTTCATATAGGGGTGTGAAGCACCCAGATGCTACAAATCCTATTCCCGAATAACACATCCGTCATTGCTACAAGGTTAGTAATGGTGGGTGGTTAGAAAATCTACAGCCGGGCGCCCCGTACCAGCCTCAAACCCCAGGCAGCCCGCCTGGTCACTGACCGGTCATGATTTTTTTTCACCTAGACGGGCCCCTCAAACGGCCTGAAATGCCCAGGCTGACCGGCACCCATCATATTCAGCCCAAATATGGGGCGGATATGGGGCGCCCGGGCGCGTCCGCCATGTCGGTCTGACAGCGGGGTCCCACGCGAAAACGTCCGGAAACTCGGCGGTCCGACAGACCCCGCGTCCGCCGCTGCAGTGTGAAAGTCGCGTGGCGCCGCTCTGGCTCGCCGCCCGAGACCAAAATTCGGCTATTGAAGCCAGCCGACGTCCCGCAACCCTAACCCATCCACCTCCTACTCTCCGCGCTTCCAGTCCGAGCCCATCCACCACCTCCCTCTCCCGCTCCGGCGCTCTGCCCATGCTCCAGCGCTCCACCATGGTCTGGAGGAAGATCACCTACTACGTAATGCTCACGCCGGAGCGTCGATATGAGATCCAGCTGGAGATATGGGCGAGACAGGCCACACGCGGGCTGCCTCCAGACTCGCCGGAGCCGGAGGAGGAGGAGCAGGGAAAGAGGAACTGGCACTGATGAAGGTGGAGGAGGGAGAGCAGCCGAAGTCAGAGTTGCCGGGTTTCAACATGGAGCAGGTGGAGACGGAGTTTGCCTTCGCCCAATCAAAAAAAATGGCGAAGCAGCAGGCCATCCTGAAATCCATCTAGCATAAGGCCTATGTGAAGGCCTATGTGAAGGCCAGAATCTATCGATGATAGTCTCCTCCCAGCCACACACCGCACAGAAAACTCCAGACTTGATTATTCGTCGATTAAGTTCCATGCCGACAGCCAGTTCATTACATCGCATGCGTCATGCATGTATTTTAATCTTGTTCTACAGATCAGCAGACCACAGCCCATCCCAACTTTTATAATCATCCATTGATGAGGATCCCGTTGCATGTGCCATTTTGGCTGCCTTGAGCGACATGCCTAGATGATATGTCGAGCGGACTGTAAAGTGCCGGTGAAATTCCAAGCCCTGTAGTCCTTTTTCCCCTGCCCATCGAGGACAATATTTTTGATATCTGCAACGTTTCCTTCAGAGAACACCCGGTTCAGTTTGTCGACATCCCACCCAGAGGATTGTAACTTTAGGAAATTTCTCACTTTTGTCAAGTTTGGGACGAACAGAACACCCAGTGGTGCCATGCTCCCGCCCCTGGGAATCCAATTACTATGATGTACATTGATTGTAGAGTCGTCATCTACTCTCCAGACCAACCCTCGTGTGATAACAGATCCCTCCCATGCATTAAGCTTCTCCAAGTAAATGAGCATCCTTGTCGACAAGGAGTAGCTAGTATATATGTTGGCTATAGATGATGTGGTAATTTTATATAGCCGGTTGTTGGCTACACTATTAACCATATTCTTAGGCTAGTCATAGTGAGAAGTAATTTAGACTAGTAACAT